>NC_060023.1:0-303030 GCF_021134715.1 Daphnia pulex | reverse complement strand
CCCACACCGTTTGCCTCAAATGTTTAAAGGTAATAATGCAATCTGTTACTCATTTTATTTTGAATCATCGGAATTTTTTCACGATTACAGAAAATATGGCGAGCTGGCGTGATTACGTGCCCTTTTTGCCGCACAACGTTCTCCAGTGACGCTGCCAGTCTTCCTAATAATTCGTATGCTCTTCAGATGGTCAAATTAAAAGAAACTACGAGTCTCATGTAATTTGAATGATCTCGCGCGCCATTTTCTTAGTAGTATTTATATTCTTCTTTTGGCTTTTTAGGGAGTGTCGAGCTGGTGGATCGATAGAAATAAGTGATCTAACGAAGAAATTCACCGCAGTTCTTAAGAAACGGAAAGGAGTTCAAGAGCAATTGAATGCAATAACGAAATCCATCACTGCGGTTGGTGTTCACGTGAAGAAACTTCAGGAAGAAAATAATATCGAAATGGCAAAACTGATTTCGCTCATTGAAGTTACTCCGAAACCAACAGCGTCAACCTTTTTTCAAAATCCAGTATCCCCCTTGAACGCCAAATTGGTCCAGTCATCGATGCAGTCTTCCATTTTCATCCTGAAAGTGTTTAACAACGGCACGTCAATAGGCGAAATTCGGATCCGCCCAGCGCTCACATTTCACCCGGAATTTGTGCAAAAGTTGCGACAGTTTTGCTACAAATCTCCAAAGACTTTCGCCTCTACTGTTGACAAGGTAATCAACTGATCAATTGTTTTTACATATTAAAGATTTTCAAACTTTTTGGTTTGATCAGGCCCAGGCTGGGGTTTTCGTCTCAATATCGATGTCTCATACTGTGTCCTTTCAGCCAACTTTGGCGGGTGCTAATCAGACACCTCGTATTAATGCCTCAAAAATGGGTGAGGTCGGTATGATCTTGAAGAAAAAGAATCAACCCATCGGTGTCGGTCCCAACACCATTACCGACTGGAATTGGTTCATACCGTTCAATACTGTACACGACCAACAAAGAAAGATCATTGCTTCCGCCTCTGCCGAACTCTTTGGACACATCATCGACACATCCAATCACCCCAATGTAGCCATTACAAAGCTGAGCACGTCCAAAAAGAACGAAAGAGGAAGCTACACAATGACTCTCGAATCCCAGTAGTACTACCTCAATAAGGTATTTAGTTCTAATCGAAGATTGCATGTACATCCTTAATTCTAACCGTTGAAAGAAAACTGTAAAAGATCGCAGCTTACGAGAGCAAATTACAAATTTGATTGAAAATGTATTGCATGTTCAGCGTTTGTTTAACATGTTAGTTGGGTTAAGATATTCTCTTTCCTACCTTTTTCGTTCTACATTGGCCTGAGATAACGTAGTCAGTTTTTAATCGAGATTCGTCAGGCTATTGCGCAACTTTCAAAGCATTTGTAAAAGGAGTGGTGATAATCAAATAATGTCTGAAAAAGGACAAGGTGATAAGATGGGAGTCGGACGACAGTAGGTAAAGAACATGGACGGCGCTTTAGACGACACTAGCGATACGGAACATTTCGTGAACTGCGGTGTTTGCTTATGTGAATTTGACGAAGAAAATAGGAAACCCAAATTTCTGCAATGCGCCCACACGGTGTGCCTCAATTGTCTGCAGGTATAACGAATATGACGTCATTTATATTTGTTTTATTTAACCATTTAACATTATTTGATCTTAGAAAATCTGCCAAAAGGACATGATTTCCTGTCCATTTTGCCGCAAGAACTTTGTCGGCGTAACTGTTACAAGTCTGCCCAACAATTTGTTCGCCCTGCACATCATCAAATTAAAGAAGGAAAAAGAAACAACCGGAACAACTGCCAGTTCCCTGTAATCTTTTAAAAATTACTCCATCGTAAGATAAATATGGGAATTTAATTTTATTGTCAAATTTCAGGGATTGCCGAACAAGATTAGCCAGCGCCCTGGAAACGCGCTATGACGTTCAAGAGCAGTTGGATGTTGTCATGAAAACGATATTTGAAGCTGGAGCGCAAGTCAAGAAGCTTCAAGTGGAAAACTACCTTCACATAGCAGAACTGATGTCGGCCATGAAAATGAATTCCCCACCAGCCACCGCAACTGTTACACCCACTTTTAAACCCACCTACATATTCCCAAGTCCAACCCCAACTGCAAACAACAAATTCGTCTTGGGGGAATCAATTTTCATCCTGAGGCTGTTTCAATCAGGCACTCTTAAAGGTGAAATTCGGATCCGTCCTGCGCCCACATTTCACCCGGAATTTCTCCAACACTTGGGCAAATTCTGTTACAAATCTCCCAAGGATTTCGTCACCACTGTTAACAAGGTATCGCCCATTAAACAATTAAAATTTGAAATTCATTTAAAAAATGGACACTTTTGATGCATAGGCGCACGCTGGAGTATTTGCTTTGTTCTCCATGTCCCATCTCCTATTTCATCCCGTGGTTCCCAATTATACTTCTAATCCTTGGCCTGGCATCACTCCTAACGCGGCTCCTGGTGAGGTCGGGATAATCTTGAACAAATCTAGTCTGCCCGGTTCGACCCTTAGCTCCTCCGCTATCATTAGCTGGAGCTTGATCCTTTCTGTGAGTCCTGGAAATCACCAGCATAAGAATTTAATATCACCCCTGCCAGTCGAAATGTTTGGCCATGTCATGAATACTTCCGATTCACCCAATGAAATCGTTATGGAACTCAACAAGTCCAAGAAATCTGAAGTAATCAACTACACAATAAGTCTTGAATCCCAGTAGATCCTTCATTTGGAAACCAAAGTTCGCTCTCAACTCGATCGACCCTGTATAAACTATCAATGCATTAAAGAAACTACTACATAATGACGCAATGCTGTTAACTTGAGGATTTATTCTTAAAATAAATTGTGCATGAGCTAACACTTTTAACTGGACCAATCAATCAACAGATGTGACAACCAGTCTGACATAATGGCCATCGGTACAATTCCAACACTTATCCGTAAATAGTCGCCGATGATTATTATTATTTCATTTCTATTGATTCGACGAAATTCGGGTTTACACAGGGTGGAACCTACCGCAAGTCCTGGAATTGCCTTCATCAATATCGACGACTTCCAGCAGCAGCAGCCGAGCGACGATTACGAATTTTCAATTCGATCGACTTAACAAGTTAACAACACAATACAATTCTTGACGATTCCTTCTATAAAATAAAATTTTCATCAACTAACGACTTATAAAAAAATTGAAGATAAAAAAAGATGAGAAATGGTAATGTAAAAAAAGAAAAGAAATGGAAAAATAATTCCAACTTGGCCCTCTATACTTTAAGTAGTTTTTAAGTATCGGCCAATAGAGGCGCCACCAGCCCATCAAGTAGTACTAGTTTTGAAATATCCGGCATGGTTGCTTTCATCATGGTTGCATAAACTTCAGCCAAGCCCTGTTCCATGCGTTGCTATGAAGAATTGCACGTGTTTGTTTTAAAATCTGAGGTATCATTTAATCGTTAAAATTTACTAGACGTAGGTATTCTTTTGCCTTTAAAGAACTGCCGTGAGAAATGGCAAGTAACGACGACGACAACGACGATTTCGTCACGTGTGGCGTTTGTTTGTGGGAGTATGACGAGGAAATTAGGAAACCAAAATTCTTGCCATGTTCTCATACTGTATGTCTTCTTTGTCTTCAGGTAAGCATTTAAAATAGAAACAAGACTTTGGTAAAGATATTGACTTTTCTTACATTTTTTAAAAGGGGATAGTGCAAGGTACCACTATTAAGTCCATTACATGCCCCTTTTGCCGTAATGTTGCTTCCAAAGATATCTCCGACTGTTCAAAGTGGATACTGCCGAACAATACCTATGCACTTCAAATGCTTAAACTTAACAAGCGATCAGCTGTTCCAGATCCAATTGATCTCATGTATCCCCAGTACGTTTTGCATAACTTTTAAAGTATTCTTAATTTAACATTGATCTATAATTTTTAATGACAGGATGAAAAACAAAAATCTTGATGCTCTTTTAAAATTAAAAGAAGAGTTACTGGAAATCAGGGACACTGGAATAAGCAAGTTAGCGCTGGCCATTCAGACACGTATAAAAGTTCAAAAAGAAATGGACCTCATTATTGAAGCCATCAATGTTGCAGGAGAAGAAGCCAAAAAATGTCAAGAGGATAATGATCTGAGTCTGGCGGAAATGGTCTCAGTCTTGGAAGAATATGAATCATCAGATACTGATCAAGAAACAGAAGCACAAAATGGTCTAAAAAGGGACATGGTTTTGTCAGAGTTGATGTCACTAGTAGAAGGTTCTACATCCAGCGATTCCGTCGACACACTGAAAAAGAAGATGACGGAATCGTTTGAGGTGTACAAACAAAAACTTGACGAAGCAACTGCGGTAGCTTCAGAGTACGAACGCAGACGGAAAACGAAGATTCAAGTTCTTTTGTACGATGAAAACGATCGCCCTACATCGACGCACCCCATTTTAAAGAGCGGGTTTCGTTTCCAACCCATCAGCCCTTCATTGAATGGTCCTTTATGCCAACAAGATTCAAAGTTGCTGTCTCATGCCGTTTTCTGGTTTTTGGAGCGGCAGAAGAACTCAATGGAAGAAGACCTTCCATCAGCAGTGTGTGATTCCAAATCTTCGTCCGTCGTTACTTGTCCCTCTGCCACTGTTGTCAGTACTGTGCAAGCATTGCCGACATCTTTGCCTCCTGAAATGCCATCAAAGAGCAAGAGATTCGTCATGGGCCATTCGTCCATCTTTATCCTGAAATTATACAAGTCGGGTACTTTCCAAGGCGAAATCCATGTCCGCCCTTTGCCTGCGTTTCATCCCGAGTTTGTGCAGCAATTGGGAGAATTTTGCTTCGAATCGCCAAAGAATTTTGGAAGTTATATTGACAAAGTACAGTATAGTTTCATTTAAGTATTCCTTTTCCCCTAAAATATTTCAGTATTTTTCTTGATAGGCGATTCCTGGAGTATTTATATCGTTCTCATTGACGACGGATTACCACCCGGGTTTCCATCCTGTGGCTCCCAGTATGTTTGATTCCAATTCGAAGAAGACGGGAATAGCAGATTCGAACACTACCATTGGAGTCGCAATGGTTGAATCTGAGCTTGGATACAAAATCGTTACTGGCTGGAACTTTATTATTCCGCTGAAAGACTGGCACAATCCCAAATGTGCAGTGGCTCCTGCGGTGACAAACAACGAGCTCTTTGGCCACATCGTTCGATGCACTACCAAAGGTTTTATTTTATTTTTATCCGTTTTATTTTTATATTTTTTTTTATTTTTTTATCCGTTGCACAACAAAAGGATCCGTAACTATCATGAGCCAGTCTAGCAAGTCTGAACGGGGCAGCTATTCGTTGACCATAGAATCCGCTAACAAATCTCCCGACAAGTAGAGTTCGTGATCTGAATTGTGCATCGAAAAGAAGTTTTAATTTATGTTTTTTTTTGGGTACTTTTGTTTTTGTTTTCATAGAGAGAATGAACTCTTTATGACTCAAATATAGCCTGATAATCAGTACTTGAAGACAAATAAACTAAGAAAAATGGTGACAAATTCAGAATTATGCAAACTCCGAATTGACTTAAATACTTAAACTTATACCTTGCTTGATTGGCTAGAGGGATAATATGTACTCGTTTCAGGTTTTATCTGTTTAAAAAAATAGATAGAGGTCGAAATGGCAATAGTTTTATTTATTTTTTTTATGATTATGGAATCCGTATTTCTTTAATTCTGGAAGTGGGAAGTGTGATGGTGAAAATTCGCGATTGGGGCCGGAAATTACATCAATTAAAATTACAAATTAATTGCAAATAAAAATAACTTTACGAAATTATGGCAATGTCGCTTTGGTTGAAACTATAGTCTGCTGGCGGCAATCGTGATCGTGGTCCCTTCCCTTGAGTCTTGACTGGAGACGTATGTTAGAACGGACGTGAATGTCTTTTATTGGCCCTGTAACAATTAATTCAGGTTTCAAGTTTCAACAGAGAAATAAACAGCGTAATGGCGACGGTAAATATTGGGTCGGTCGATGAAGAATTTTTGACATGTGGTGTCTGTATGAACGAATACGACGAACTCCTCAAAATACCGAAATGTCTCCCTTGCTCGCACACCATTTGCCTTACGTGCTTGGAGGTAATTATTTCATTTGAATGCTTTCCCCCTTAAAAAATATTTCTCTGTTTCCAAATTGAAATAGGGAATACTAAATCAAGATCGATATCCAATGTTTATTCTTAAATGCCCCTTCTGTCGAAATGTTTCTCAACATAATGGTTTAACTGAGGATTTAAAAAGAGCAGATTTAATAAGGAGGTTGCTGCCTAACAATATTTACACTCTTCAAATAATTAAACTAAACAAAAAAATTGCTTCATCCACTAAACTGTAAGAATCCTTAATGTGTTTTATTTTGACATGTTCATAATTATAATATACTCTTTACCTTTCAGAGAAAAAAGTTGGTGCTTCAGTTGTGGATCAGAAACAATTGATAGCTGCAGTAGCTTAAATCATCATACTGTTGATCTAACTGTTGGCACCATCAGGAATTTGGAAAATTTTGCTAAAGTGAAAAAAGAAGCAGGAATAAAGAAAGAAATTGATAACCTGAAAACAGCTATAGCCAAAGAAAAACATACTAGGAAGAATTTGGAGTTGCTGACTGTATCGATGGAGGCTGCTCAGGAAGAAATCAAACAACTTCAACAAGAAAACATTCTGCGCTTGACTCACATGTCATCCAAATTGGCAGCTTTGAAGGCTACACAGTCTACTGAAGAAGTGGTGTCTCGTGATAAACCGCCTGCACATTTTTTCTCATCTGAAGTATGGTCTCTATTGAAGAATAACGACAGCACGATGGTGGATGCAGGCAAAGAGAAATTGAACGAACAAGTTGATGCATATTACATTAACAAAGAAAGTCTAAAGGTCACTTCCGAGTTGTTTCATCTTCTTTCCGGTGTCGCTTCAAATGATCACGAAGGTTCTATTTAATTAGCATTTTTCTATTTTCGGTATGATTAGACCTTTGATTTTCATGTAACATTTTTTCAGATTCAAACTAGACTTCCAGCGATTAAATCCGTCCGCAATACCCACGAAAGGAAAACTAAACAATCAATTCTAATATTAATTTAAAAATGTTCGATATAGGTTTAAAATTTGTAATCATATCGCTTCTGCCTCCAATCGCCAAGTTATTTAATGTAGATGTATCGCAAATAAAGTTAAGAGCTAACGTCACACCAATTTTGGTCAGCTAATTTTGCGTAACGGGTAAATCTTTTATGCAAATTCTTTATCTACAGAACGCCTAACTGTTTGAAAGCCTAGGTTCTTCAAAACAAGAACATTTCCACTTTTCTTTTATGCGACGAACCCACAGAATTTTTCAGGTAATTTATTTTGCGATTTATTCTCTTTCATTTTTAGTCTCCACTAAAAAAAAAGGTCTGGGATGGAGGTACTGTCCGAAAGAAGGATCACACCGAGAAAAGTAGGTTGTTCCTGTTTATCTTTTAGTGATTGAAAGGTCGTCTTGACTCTTCTTTGCTTTTGATTAATGTGTCGTTGGCCTGTCGGGGGTTTTGTGTGACTCCTGTCCGAGATAATTTTATTGGTTATCTCTACAGACTTGCACGTACGAAACAGCAATAACGATTGAATAATCAAAATCTATTATTGCAGCATTCAGGCAATTTTTCCTTGTCATATGCATTGATCCGTTATCATTAGGATTTCACAAAAAGGTTTACACCACCCGCATGTTCCTGATCGCTTTCATTCGAAGATACTACACGCCGTGCTCAAGTCGTTCGATATTATTACTAATTATTGTACAAAGTTTTCAGTTGCAGCAACGATCCAGAATGGATGTCAAATTCCGAAAGAGAATCTGTCCTCCGGCGGGTATCATTCTTTTAGTAGCCGCAATTTTGGGTGTTTGTTCAGTTGTCGCTTCTAACGAGCTGTACCTCAGCTCCAAGTTTAATGTCAAGGTAAAATCATTTTGTTATCTGTCTTGTGTTGTGGGATAATTTTATTACGGTTGACAATGGCAGGATTTTTCGACCTTTTCATTCCATCCACACACCGTGATAACTGTAACTGGGGCTGATGTTGTGCAACGAATAAAGGACCAAAATATTGCGCCAGAACAAGATAAGGTTATCCTTGTTGGTAAATAAAACTAAACGAAAAAATGTTATCTTATTATCGCTTGTTAACATCATGTTTTTATTTAGGTGAGAACAACAGCTCTTATGCCGAATGCGGAGTGGCGAATACAAATGTTATGCAATCAAACTCTGAAAACAACAAGATTGTTGGTGGAGAGGAAACTGCGCCAAACGAATTCCCTTGGCAAGCACTGCTCGTAGTCGAGATAGCTAACAACGAGGATAAAATCTGTGGCGGAAGTTTGATAAACGATCAGTGGATTCTCACGGCCGCCCACTGCCTTTTACTCACATCAGGGTAGGTTCAGCATCTTTATCTTCCATACAAAGCTTATTTAAAAATAAAGGGGTATTTTATCCATTCATACAGACAACAGATGGAGCGAATCAGCGTCTATTTAGGAGTCCACAATTATGAAGCGAATGATGAAATTAATCGGAAAATGTACGTTGCGAATAATTACGTCGTTCATCCCGACTCGAACGTGAACAATTTCTCCAACGACATTGCCCTAATTAAACTCTCAACTACCGTCACTTTCTCGCGTATTAAGTTTTTAATTTATTTATATTTTGGTCTGTTTTTGCACTGATAACTTTTGATTTGACGTTTAGAATACATCCGTCCAATCTGCCTTGCAAGTTCGACTGAACCGGATTACATCAACGAACCTGCCACCGTCGCCGGATGGGGTTTCACTTCGGATGGTAACAGTTGAGATCCCGTACAAGATTTAATCACCAAATTTTAACAAAATATTTTGGGCCCGCAGGTTTCGGTGCTAGCCTTAGTCCTGTGCTCCGCAAAGTAACAGTTCCAGTCATCTCCAATAGCGTCTGTAGTGATGCCTATCCCGGCATGATTACAGAGAAAATCATCTGTACCAGTGGAGCCAATCGCAGTGGGCCTTGTAAAGTAAGCTCAATTGATCTGTGAATCACGATGTGCAAGAGATGACGCCTATTCGTTCAATTCAGAGTGACAGTGGAGGGCCATTAATTTTCAAAGAATCCAATGTCAACTGGAAGCAAATTGGGATCGTTTCATTCGGCTCAAGCCTAGGCTGCCAGAAGAATTTTCCTAGTGGCTACACCAGGATCAGCTCCTATTCATCGTGGATCCAGGGCGTCATTGTACCCACGGCCCCTACAAATTCACCTCCAACCGTCACTTCAACTCCCGTTCCCACAACCAGCCCGTATTCGTCTGGTCCCCACACGTACGCCTTTTTATCTGTATCTCTAATTATTTTTAGTTTTGCGTTCAGTTTTGTAGGGGGCGATAAATTGCTATCAAGTTAAATGACTTATGATGGTGTTGTTAATTTATTTCACCACCACGCGACTGTCTGTGAATGCCAATTGACCCAAACCATTAAAATTTGTTGGCATTTTCAAGTTGTAATTTAGTTACACCATGACGTCGTGTAATACCTTGGGAACTGGCTTGGCATTTATATGCGAGATAAATTGGCTTAAACACAACCTTTCCCTAGCTACTCGTATCAGTCTAATTTGTGTTGTCCAGGTCTACACACGCATATTCCTCCGTAAGTAATTTTTTTTAAAACTTTGTGCCAATAGATAACGAAATTAAAACGTTACTTTCCTGTGATTGCACTGACCCAGTCTACTCAAGTCTATACAAATAATTGTACTACGGACGTTTAGCGATCATTTGTCTTAATTCACTGACTTACCAAGAATGTACGCTTTTCTTTCCCGAGCCCCTGTTTTCATCGTGGGTATTTTGGCCTTTACGTCCATGTATTTTTTATTCTTCATGACTAAGTCACCGCCTGGTAAATAGCGCACCTTTTTTCCAGTTCTATTTTGGTTAATTTTACTAATAAGAAAAAAAAAACTTTGTTTTAACATTAAAGGTAACGCCCAATACGCTTGTGGAGTGTCCAATAGCATCTCGAAGGCAAACAAAGGCCAAGACAAGATCGGTGTCGGAGTGGAGGCAGACTATATCGAATTCCCTTGGCAAGCCGACATTCGAATATTCACGAAGAGCGGTACTAGGCACACTTGCGGAGGAAGTTTGATATCAGATCAATGGATTCTTACATCTGCTCAATGCCTGAAGACAAATATTAAAGGGTGAGTGGTGTACATCAATACAAATCCAGTTGATATTAATGATTGATTTTTTTATGAATCCAGGGATCGAGTTGCAGAAATGTGGGTTACACTGGGCATGCACAACTATAAAACGGCGGTTGATGTTAACCGACAATCCCTCGAATTAGACATGAATAGCTTCTTTTTTCATCCGGACTATTCGGAAACGCTGACCGCAGATATCGCCCTGATTAAACTCCCATCTGTCGTCACCTTCTCAAGTATCAAGATAACGTCACACTCAAGGTTATGTCGATAATTCATTCATGGCTTTTGGCATTGACATATCTTAGGATTTGTTCACCCAGTTTGTCTGGCCGATTGGAAAGAAATAGATTACGTCGGTGAACAAGTCACCATTGCAGGATGGGGTTCAACTTTTAAAGGTTCGTCGAATAAAACTCTGTAACGTAAATTACTCTGATATAAACAAATGTTATCGCTGTGCAGATCAAATGGAGTACTTTCCCAATGATGCAGTCCTTTACAAGATGAGGGCCACTGTCATGTCCAAGTCGTATTGTAGCGCTTCTTTCGGCGAGATTGAAGACAGTATGTTATGCACCAAAGGCAATGGTCTCGGAAGAAGTGGAGCATGCATCATAAGCGACGTATAACATCACACAAAATTGAATTTCTTTAAACTTTTAATGATTCGTGTGTAATTATAGTACGAACTCGGCAGTCCGCTGATTTTCAAACGTTCAAATGGCAAATGGAGACAAATTGGAATCCTTTCGCTTGCTAAAGATTGTAACAAAAAACCTTCCATCCTTTACACTAGAGTCAGTTTCTATGCTCCATGGATTAAACACACCATGGCGCATTCATCGGCCAGCCACTCATTTTCCTTTTTATCTCCGACCCTCATTTCAATTAATTTCATTATAATTTACCTCAAAATTTAACAAGCAAATTCTAAATCAGAACAGTAATTACTTTTTCCCATTTAACGAAAAGAATCAACACAAAAGCTGATTTCGTAATTTTTGTACGTTCCCGCTGTTCCGTAAAGTTCTTCGCCGTGTGTGGCGCCACCAACGCTTTGGTTGTGTTTGTGTATCATTCTGTGGCATGCATTCTGTAAAATAAAATTTAGTCTACTGCAGTTCTCTCACCACGTGTTTCTCAACGATTAGATTAGGTTTGTGTTCGTCAACATAACTTTTAATTAGCCAGCGATATCTTTTTCAAAAGAACGCAAATTTGGAGTAGGAAATGGCGTCAGCAGCTATCGAAAACGATTTCGTGACTTGCAGTATTTGCATGAATGAGTACAATGAATATACCAGGAAACCTAAAGTCTTACCATGTTCTCACACTGTTTGCTTTACTTGCCTCCAGGTAAAATTTACAAAATCAAGTGTTTTTAGTTGTGGTGTGTTACTAGTTAAAATAATCTTGAATTGAAAAGGGGATATTTCAGGACAATGCCATTGCATGCCCCTACTGTCGCCAAAGTTTTAAATTAGGTGGTTATTTAGATGTGCAGAGGCTACCTAACAACAATCATGCTCTTCACATCCTGAAGTTGAATCAACAAATAGCAGGATTAACTCCAACATGGCAAAACATAGCAAAAAAAACATGGTATGCTTGTCAAAAGTTGTCCCAATATCAATAAAATTCAGTCATTTTCAGTATTTACAGTGAAAGTGCTAATTTTAATTATATCTTTACAGTGATAAATATATAAAGCCATCGCGTCCTTGTTTCAAGGTAATGTTCTCAAATATTTTTTAAATTGTAAAATTATAACTCTTTCTTTAACAGTGCAATGAAGAAGGCCATATGTCCTATAATTGTCCAACTGATCCCAATCGTGGAAGAGGTGGTGGAAGAGGCGGAATCACACGTCCTTGCTTTAAAGTAACTTATTTATTGTAACAATTATTTAAATGCAAAGGTTACTTATTTATTATGCCTTGAATGTTTCAGTGCAATGAAGAAGGCCATATGTCCTATAATTGTCCAACTGGCCCGACTCGAGGAAGAGGTGGCGGAAGGGCTGGTGGCGGAATCACACGTCCTTGCTTTAAAGTAACTTCCATTACATCAGTTGAATTACTATTACAAAATTAACTTTTTCACTAAAAATATTTCAGTGCAACCAAGACGGGCATTTATCTTACAATTGTCCTTCAACTGGCGGAAGAGGTGCAAGAAATTCTCTTGCATCCATTTACGGTGCACCTAGTTCCAACACTGTTCTGTCGGCTTTTGACGATAAGGGAACAATTACAGTCACGCCAGATACAAAACCATCGAGTTTTGACTCTGGTGAAAAGAAGAATGATATGGGATCAGCTTCAGACAAAGCCAGCAGTCCATGGGCAACCGGTGTCAACACTGCTTCAAGAGGTGCGAGAAATACTCCGACATCCAGCTATAATGCACGTATTGTTAACAGTCAACCTGTATTGGATTATTTGGGTATCGCGAGCAATTCATCTGCTGCAACGCCTGCTACAACAATTGCTAGTAGTTGTACAATTGCTGGTATTCCTGCGACCGATGATTGGGGATCAGCTAATGCTAATGCCAGTAAACGTGGTTCAGCTTCAAACGCAAACACATTGAGGATGATCCCTTCATTGGATAAACGGTGTGATTCTAGACCAGGAGAAGTGAGTGATCGAAATATTATGACGCGCAACCAAGAGATTAGTCTATCGGACCCGAAAAGAAATTTTTGGAATGGGACATTCATTCACGGAGGCTGGAGTTTCAAGGCCGGCTTGGATAGTCTGGTCGTAAGTTATAAATAGAATCAATTAACACAATACCAATTTGAGGTTTACTTGTTTCTTTTAGGACGACACTCGTTCTGTTCTTGCTGACTTGGAAATGCCCAAATCAATAAGAGTTGTGGGCACTGTCGAACCCGAAAAAGTTTGGGCTTACTTGCGGAAAGTGAGCGAAACGAACCAAACGATTGCCGAACACATTGTTGTTTTCCAAATTACTCCAGCTACATCTGCTGATATTGAAGGCTACAAGTTCTTCTACGATGAACTAAACTTCCTGGACATGTTTGCCGTTATTGCTGGCGCTCAAGATTCAAAACTACCTTTGAGGTTTAAAGCCTTTTATGTGGTTCCTTTGGGCAAAGAGAGTCCATTGCCTTTCGAATTACCGTTCTACGTTAAACCATGTAAGTAACTTTTTCATTCTCTACCATCTCCATTCTTCCTCACATTTCCTATTTTCTAGCTTTTCAGGAAAACCGCAATTCAGATTACGTGATAGGCGTTGTGGTGGTACAAGCTCCGCCTGCTGTAGACCAACCCATGTCTAATGCTTCATTGCCAAGACGAAATGCAGTTGGGGCTACCCAAAGCGATGCAGAATCGGAAAAAATCAAAAATCAAGAAACTCAAAACTCAGAATCCACTCTAGTTGCTTCAGCCCAGCCCCCACCTCGTATCACTACTACTGGACGACAGCTACAGCAAGACACCCTTAGTGTTTGCCCCGTCAAAGCCAAAATTCAGTCAAACTCATCCCAACTGAAATCTTCCTTGTCAAGGCCCACGTCTGTTGTCAAATCAATTTCAGTACTTTCATCTTCGGCGATAGCGGAATCGAAAGAAGAAAATACGCCTATCGAAACCACACCCGCTACCAATAAACCACCCTTCAATCAAGGACAGCCTATTGTCGATGGAGAGATGTTAACGCAAAAACAAATATTCGAGGAGCTGAACCGTCAAGTTGGAGTAATAAAACACGGAAAGTTGACAGAAGCGACAATGTCTGTTTCGCCGATTGCATCATCCAGCCTTGAGTCTCCAAGTGGTCAATCTACTCGATCGAAACAAAAAAGGACATCTGTACCGGAAGAAAGTTGTGCATCTAAACGGTTCAAAAACGTGGTCTCATCGAAGGAGCCGAATCTCTCCTTAACGTCGAAAGAGAAGGGAAAATCGGAAACTGAAGGTGTGCAGGCCCACATCAGTTCGAGAAAGAGTAGAAGCCCGAGTACGTTTGACACAAGACTATGTTTTGAGGACGGGTGCAGTAGTGATGCGCAAACAAACAGTGTTTACTGTGCTAACCATGTGGGAGATTCACTCCACGCAATGAGTGAGAAGTCGTCTCAGTTACAAGAAAGCCACATTAATTCGTTGACACCTCCCAGCACCTCTTCTGATCAGCCGTGGAAAGATTCGGTCGACTTCATCCTGTTGGTTAATCAAAAGACGGGCAAAGTTCTATGTGACTATTCTGCTCCTAATGTATGTAATGTGGAGCAAAAGCTCAAAGACAATTCTACGTATGTAATTGTGAAACACAAATCTCAACCGACAATTCCAGCAACGGCTTCATCATCAAAAGATGATGGTTCGAAGACATCGTCAATGTCAATTAAAGTCCTCGAAGCCTAAAGCGGAAAGCCTATGATTTCTCACTGAACGACGGATTTTTAAAGGATCCCATTTCTACAGCGGAACATGAAGAACATTAGCAGTTGGCTGGTGTAATGGAAATAAAGAAATTTTTTTTTTTAGTAAACAGTAAATTAATTCTCTGTCCAAGTTATCTTAAGCTGTTGATCTTGAATGTAACAATTGTGAATTAGTGGGTGCGCTAACTTGTTGTTTTCTGTTTTGTGTTGATGTCGAAACATTGTTGTAAGGTTAAGGTTTATTCTAATTATCCAGACTGTGTTATTTTACTCATACTTGTTTGAAAGCAGAGAAAAAACCTAGAAATGCTTCATACACCATTTTACGTTCACAATTCCCGTACTACATCCATTTCGTTTTAAACTCTTTTTATTTATCGTCAACCGTGTCTTCATTTCTCATGAGTGAAGAAATGGGGAAAATAAATTAGAAAATTAAAATTAAATCTGAAAATAAATCAGAAAATAAATTCTAAATCTCATCGTTAAGAATGAACAGTAATTTCTTTTTCTTATTTAACGAAAGAATCAACACTAAAACTGATTTCATAATTTTTGTGCGTTCCCGCTGTTCCGTAATTAGATGTTGTTCTTCGCCGTGTGTGGCGCCACTAACGGTTGTGTATCATTCTGCCATCCATTCTGCAAAATCAAATTTAGTCTACTGTAGTTCTCTCACCACGTGTTTCTTAACGATTAGATTAGATTTGTGTTCGTCAACATAACTTTCAATTAGCCAGATATATCTTTTTCAAAATAACGCACATTTGCAGTGGGAAATGGCGTCAGCTATCGAAGACGATTTCGTGACTTGCAGTATTTGCATGAACGAATACAATGATGATACAAGGAAACCTAAATTCTTACCTTGTTCTCACACTGTTTGCTTTACTTGCCTCCAGGTAAAATTTACAAATTCTAGTTTTTATAGTAGTGGTGTGTTACTAGTTAAAATAATCTTGAATTGAAAAGGGGATATTTCGAGACAATGCAATTGCATGCCCCTACTGTCGCCAAAGTTCTAAATTTGGTGGCCATTTAGATGTTCGAAAACTTCCTAATAACTCTCATGCTCTTCACATCCTTAAGTTGAATCAACAAATAGCAGATTTAACTACATTGGAAGATACATGGTATGTCTACAGGAATTAACTGTCCCAGTAGCAATATTCAGTATTTACAGTAACAATGCTAATTTTATGCCAATTTTTATTATGTCTTTACAGTGATAAATATTGGTGCTTTACTTGCGGCTTCATGGCCAAAACTGAGTGTGCTTCCTACAAACACTCTACCCTATATCTGGCGGCAGACACAGTCAATAATTTAGATGCCTTTGTTGACCTCAGAGAAGAATTCCAATCAAAGAAAACAAAGGAAAAGATCAAGTTGACTGTAGGACTTGAAATGAGAAAAGACATTCAAAGGCACCTGAATGAGCTGTCACAATCTGTGGAGGCTGCCAAGAAACAAATTGAAGAGCTCCAGAATGAAAATAACCTTTGCATGGATGAAATCGTTTCCAAATTGGATGGCCTTCTTCAAATAAGTGAAAAAGATCCACAGAATAAAACTACAGAACTCTTCCTCGCTGAAGTAGCTTCACGTTTGGATGATTCAGCGCCAGAAGAAATGGTTCAAAAGCTCAAAATCGAGTTAGACAAGTCTTTGGAGACGTGCCAGCAAAGTCTCAAAGAGACGGCGTCTCTCTCGTGTCAATATGAACAATGGAAGAAAATGAAAATAGCCATCAAGATCTTTGATTTAGATGGTCGTCAAAACACGATTTGTCCTCTTCTCGGTCAAGGTTTCCAGTTGCTGACTAGAAATGGAACGGATGGTATCTCCCAAATTAAGGATCCGCTAGTACGTCAAGATCTGATTTTACTGTCGCACGTCGTGTCTTCTTTAATGTCTCGATGTGAACTCGGAAAGGACGACACAAAGGAGGCGAAAAACTGCTCGATTTTGTGGTACAATTCATTTCTTTATTAATTTAACTCATGCTAATGACGTAAATTGCATTATTTCAGATTGACTTCCTTCAAGGATAAAAGAAATTTCCCCCAGAATTGAGATGGAAGAAAACATTTTTCGGACGACAGTTGTATTTTCTTTTTTTGGTTACCCCATTCAAGAAATTAGATGTATTGCAATTTAATTTTTGTTGATCGTTTACCGTAAGTTATAAACTTATAAGCAAGTTAAAATGCTGCGATTTTCTCACCCACACCACCTTCGTTTCCGTCTGATATCATATCATCATCATAGGTACACATTTCAATGCATCAAAACATTTAGAAGTTTCTACTAACCTTTGTTCATCGCATAGGTTTCTTTCAGCCGTTGTAGTCATTAGCTTTTTCAACAAAATTTTTAATCGGGTGTTTTTTTAAACTTTGAATTTGTTTTGTTTCTTGTTACACACATTATCTGATTAGCTCCACTGGGGTAAAGGGCTGATGCGTTTTATCTAATTTTTCAGTTCTTACCCAACTGCTGTTGCTATTAGACATTTTCTCAGTTCTTCTCGAGTAGCTCTCTAAACTATCACGATAATATTTTTGTAATTTGCTCACAGCAAAATTTTTCTGAATCAAAAGCAGCCATCTAAAAACCACCGATTCTACACGAGTAATCAGCATTGACTGTAAGTCGGTTAATTTACAGTAGACCTTTAAGGCGTCGAAAAGATAATGATTTACCTATTACCCAATAGAAATGGCGTGCAATCATTTTAAACGCTTGATACAATCTTAAACTATTGTAACCAATTACTGTTCTTATTTTATATTATCGAGTTAAGATAACAGATAAGGCTAAGGGCCTTATTTTAGGAGGGGGTGTAGTTTATCATTTGTTAGATAAGTATGGTTATTTTGAGATACTCGTAATTGTTTATTTAGATCCCCCCCCATTTTAAATAAAGTGAAACTAGCAATTGTAACGATCTGTTTTTCGTGACTTTAGATCAAATACCTCTTAGATCAGAAGAACAATGGCAACAGCGAACATTCAGAGTGATGCAGGTGATGATTTCGTCACTTGTGGTGTGTGTTTCAACGAATACCATGAGGAAACAAAGAAGCCGAAAAGTCTACCTTGTTCGCACACCATCTGTCTTTCGTGCCTTCGGGTAATGAGTTATTTGTGTGATTATTATTTACATCAATTATTTGAAATTTTATAGGAAATATTTGAGGATGGTTCCATTTCATGCCCCTTTTGCCGCAACGTATCCAATTACGCAAGTTTGGAATCAGTAGAAACATTGCCCACAAATTTCTCTGCCCTTCACATACTCAAGTTGAACAAAGAAATGACAAAGTTTGAATTGTAAGTTAAACATATTTTTTTCCCAACTTAATATGCCTTAAATAATTTTATAATTTCAGTGAACAATGTTGGTGCTTTACTTGTGGTTTCAAGGCACAGGCAGATTGCCCAGCTTCTAAACATGATCTCCTTACTGTCAAGCCAGACACAGTCAAGAATTTAGATGGCTTCATTAACTTGAGGAACGAATTTTACAGTATTAAAAATGAGGAAAATGACAATTTGACCATGACGATTCAAAAGATTAGTGAAATTCAAGTCCACCTAGATCTTTATTCAAAAGCTGTGAAAGCTGAAGAGGAAGAAATACGCGAACTTCAATATCAAAATGACCTGCTCAAGGCGGAAACACTTTCGAAATTGGACAGTTTGGAGATTTTTCAGCAAGTGACAAGAAAAAACTCTCAGAATGGAATGACGGAATTCTTCTTGGCGGAAGTGGCATCCCATAATTCGAAAAATTCAAACACTGAAGAAACTTTGGCAAAAATGAAAGATGAATGGAAAAAGTCTTTGGAAATGTCCAAATCGACACTTGAAACTGCGACAGCCATCGCCGCCGAGTACGAAAGCAGGAAGAAAATGCGGATTGCTGTCAAGATTTTCGACGAAAACAATCAACCCATTCCAACGTGTCCACTTCTCGAAAATGGATTCACTCTGCTGACTGAGGACACATCAGATCCGCTCGTTTTTCGAAATATGGCGTCATTGTCGCACGCTGCGTTTTCGTTAATGCGTAAGAAACAGGCGGTATGTCCAGTTGTTTCCGCTGATTTGGAAACCGACGAAGATGATGATTGTTTTCAAGAACCTGAAGGAATGATTGATTCAATCCTGGCTATTGTTCACTCTCCAGAAGATTCGCCATAACCTGATGTTATTTTGGTTCTATCAAGCTAATTGTGTTGCGTATTATATTTTTTAGCAGGAAGCGTAAGCCACTCTTCAATTTATTTGGTTGTCCAGTTTATTTAATAATCAGTTAGTTCATTTTTTCACTTTGGTGTGTAATTTCTCTTCACTCATGAAATTTTTTCAAAAATCCCGTTTCCCCTTAAATGACGACTTCCCTTTTTAGCGTATTAAAAAACTTTAATCGTTATGTGTATCATGTATTGACGTTAAGAAACATTCACCTAATTTTTATAGTTTAATTCAAGTCAAACATTAGTCACTGCAAAGAGATTCTGTTCGTGTTTCTCTGTGCAAATTTCAAATCTCCCGCTGTTTGAAAAGCAGACGACGAGGTCTGAACACCAGTCTCACACACACACATTGTAAATAGTGATAAGTTGGTAACTTGTTGCTCTCTGCCGTTTAGTTTATTAGTTTATCTCTGGTCGGTACGCTTTGATATGGCGGCACCCAAAGATGTTAATTCAATAGATGATTTCGTTAACTGCGATGTTTGCTGGTGCGAATACGATGCCAACTGTAGGAAACCAAAATTCCTTCCATGTTCACACACTGTCTGCATCTTGTGTCTAAGGGTGTGTCTTCTTAAAATGTTTTACAATAATTTCATAAACTAAAGTTAATAACTTATTTCATACAGGAAATCTATAGAGATGGGTCCTTTACTTGCCCAACCTGTTGTCAAACCTTTGGGCAAGAACCGGATAGTTTATCAACCAATGAATATGCCCTTCAGTTGCTCATATTTAAAGAACGTAAAAATCAGAGGGTAATGGATAGCAGTTTGAGGTAACTAACTTGACATGTATAATTTTTAAGTATCAATAATTTTGATTATTTACTTTTATACTAGCGATAATGGCAAGGAGCTAAGATGGTGTACCGAGTGTGAATCCCTTGCCACCTCCAGCTGCACATCATCTCAACACTCTACATTCAACATGACAACTACAACTGTCAAGCATTTAGATGACTTTTTCAGCCTCAAGAAAGATTTTCAGAGAGTGAAAGATGAGCAGTTAAACAAGCTATCTATTGCTGTTGAAATGAGAAAAAACATAGACGAAGATCTTTCTCTATTCAAGGAATTGGCAACGACAGTGAAAAGAGAAATTGAAAAATTAAGAGATGAAAACAACATTCATCTTAAGGAATTGAAGAATTTAAATGATTCTCTAGACAAAGGGGATTTCGTGCCTGAGCTGGCGAATTTTGTTAAGGACTCGACATCTGGCGACACAATCGACACTCTCATTCTGAATTTGAATAAATGTCGTGAGTTGTGTGAGAACAAACTTCAAGAAACATTCAAATCTGTTTCAGAGCTCAAATTCTGTAGTGAAACCAAAATCGCCATCCATTTGTACGATCAAGACAATCAACCCATTCCAACTTTTGATTCGTTCGAGGAAGGTTTCCGAATATTAGGAAGCCTGACGAAAGGACGTCATCGTTCGTCGAAGGCGACAAACCGAAACCAGCAAGATTTTAAACTAATATCGCATCTCATTTATTCCATAATGGAGAAGGTGAATAGCTCAGTCGATCAATTTGCCCCACAGGGAATCGCTGAAACATCAGCCGTTTCTCTGGCAATGGAAAATATCCCCGCACCTTCTTTCTCATTGCTTCCCGAAATACCTGTCCTTCCGAATTTCCTTTTGGGTCAGTCGGTTTTCTACCTGTGGCTGTTGCAATCGAACAAACCCATTGGAGCCATCTGCATCCGTCCCGTACCCACGTTTAACCCGGCATTTGTGCAAAAGTTGGGTGACTATTGTTTCCATTCTCCCATGACATTTTCCAATAAAATTTCAAAGGTATATATACAAAACGTATTAATAGGTTATTATTAGATGTATTATTATATCATTTTTTATTGAACAGGCAACTTCGGGAAATTACATCTTTTTGCCGGTAATCCAGCCGGAATTGAAGCAGCTATTTGAAGGCATGAAACACAGCGCCAGATCTCATCAGGACGGCAGTGACAGAGCCACACAAATCAACGACGTTGGAATCAATTTCGTGACGACTTTGAAAAATCGAAATATTGTCGGATGGAGTTTCATCTTTATCCTAGAAAACTCGTCGCCCTCCACCAAGAAGATGATGCCGACGTCGGATCTCTTAGGCCGATTCAACAATTACCACTTACTCGAAACTATACAGAAAAAGAGTTCAATCGCAGCATCCGGAGAAGAAAATAATTATTCGCTGTCCCTCGAATCCAGATAGCAAGAAATGATATCCAGATCAAGTTGGATGAAAATGAAAAAGAGCTGGCTGATTGGACGGCGCTATCGGAGAATCATTCAAATTTAACCGTTTGGGGTGTGTTATTTTATGAGGGGGTGGGGTGGACTGTTGCATTTATCGTGAGACCCAACACAGCTGGACGATCGATATGCCAAACTTGTAAATGGTCAAATATTTACCAATTAACTGTAGAAAGGATGATGTTATTCTTTTTTGTATGTTAAGTTCTTTGTTTAGTTATTGAGTAACTGTCTGCCCACGCATTTGCGCTCTGTTATAATGGCTTGAAATTTCAAAGTTTGGCAAAACGTGAATGCAAATTCCCCAGTTATCTAGTTCCTTGAGGCCTTACCGGTCTGAGAAAATGATGCATCGTCCATCGTCTATTACAACTTGGATTTGCATCGCTTTTTGCCGCGTCATGGTGGAGACTAACAGCCTCAGACTTGGTAAATATGTTTACTATTTTCAAAATCAGTTTATGGAAATGTCCACTAATCATCGTTCTTTCAATTTTCATGGGGCGGCCAAAAGGTTTCATTCACGATGAAAGACTAGACCTTGTTCAACCGACTAGTCTACTCGACAAGTGGATGAGTTCTGTCCTCGACGACGCTTTAGGTATTCAATGTCCGACATCCCTCAACTTCACAACGTTGGAAATATTGTCAGACGAGTCGATGATCAATACCAATCATCACCTTTTGGGTAAAGTGTTTTCTTGGCTTTATAATTGCTTGACTTACATTTTCTAAATTTTAAGAATCAATTGTGGTAATGTTTGATAGGTGGAGTTAGGGAATTTGATGGAATTGTGTTGGCTGTCACTCGCTGTCAAGTTGGCGACGTCATCGAGTCGCTTGCGTCGTCAGTTTCACCTTTACTCCGTCTGTATTTCTCACCTTGCCCAACACCTGCAATATCTGATATGAAAATCGAACGCTTGGAACTATACCGCTTAAACGTAAGTTAGTTTAATGAGCTTGGTATACATTTGAATTAACTGGCATTTGAAAATAGGAAACCAATCAATACTCTTGCGGCAGTTTTATCATCTACAAGTGGCTGGAGGAAAATATTTGCTCCTTGACTGTAGATAAGTTAATCAAACGTTTGCTACTGGATCAAACAACTCCGTTCAGGTAACTGGTTTTTATTTAGAGCAGTTCAAACTTGACATTAATTTCTTGTTTTCAATTTTCCGCGAGCTGTAGCGTGAGCAAAGAACTACAAGAATGCGCTCAGTTAAACGATCACCAATGGAATCGATCCTCGGATACGGTCAGTTTCGATCACAAAGGCCTTATTCCTGAAAGTGCCAACTGGCATCGACAACTCAACGGGAAAAAGTTGCGGCTGACCCTTTTGGAAGTAATTTTTTAACAAAATATTTAATCGTTTGCACGTTATTAACCTGTTCAATTATTTAAAGGATTCGCCTCTAGTGATTTTGGAGCGGGATTCAAATCAAACCGTCACAGGATACAAAGGATATTGTTACGAAATCATTCGTGCTCTCCAAAACCTGTACAACTTTACGTGAGATAATTGACTTAAAATTATCTGAATCCAAATTAAAAATATCGTTTGCAGGTACGAATTAAAACTTCCAGAGGACAACACTTTCGGTAAAGAAATGCCGAATGGCAGTTGGAGTGGAATGATTGGAATGATTATTGATCAGGTCAGATCTTTTTAAGTTTTTAAATCTTTAATCGATTAAATATTGTTTTATACGACGCAGAAAGTTGATATTGGTGTTGGCCCGTTTTCTGTCACCCATTCTCGATCAAAAGTCGTCGCCTTTTCAACGGCTTTTTTCGCCGATTCCGCCGCTATACTTATCCCACCTCCGGCGGAAGAAAATCGATTATTAGCTTGCACGAAACCCTTTCATTTGGAGGTATGACTTTCAAGTTAAAGATAATGATCGATATTAATAATTGGCGTATTTCAAAAACAGACTTGGATTGCTTTGATCGCGTTGGTGACTATTCTACCCGTAATACTCTGGATTTATTTCAAATGTTTGTGCCCCCGTTACAACGCAATATGCCCCGTTTTAATGAAGAACCAATTTTTCATTCTCGGAGTTCTCATTGGTCAATGTAAAATCCTTTCATTTTTCACTTTACTTTGAAAACTAAAATCCTGTTGTTTAGCTGGACAAAAGTTGCCCTCTATTGGATTTTCGCCTCGTTTGCTTGGAATTGTTTGGTGTTTGAGTGCTGTCGTGTTTGCCAGCGCTTACGTCGGAATCCTAATCTCCTTTCTGCGTTTCCCTAAACTATCGCCCATCATCGACCGACTGGAAGATCTGCCCGGATCTCATCTTCAATGGGTTGTGCAACGCGGAACAGCTCTAGATCCTCTTTTTATTGTAAGTGAATCTAAAATGTGAAACCATTATATTTCATTCTTATTTATTTTGATTAGGAAGCTACAAATGGGATTTACAAAACTATCGGAGGTGAAAGTTTATCTTATTAATTGAAACAACTAAAATTAATAAACTTTCTGTTCTACACAGAGGGGCTATTGAGTAAACGACGTGGCACTCTTATCGATACGCATGTTGACGGAATTCTCAGCGTCGTTAATGGGAATTGTGCTTACATTGCAGTAATTACAACTTACTAATACTTTTGCTAGTTTTCTTTAATGTTATGTAATAGTGGAATTTTTATTTGCAGTACAAATCGAGTCTCGAGCCTGCAGTTTATGAAGATGTCCGTCAATCGGGCACTTGCCGTCTCGGTATTGCCAAACAAGGATTCTTTGAGGTTAACGTAGCGTTCGCCTTACCTAACAATTCCCCTTTAAAACTACTCTTAGATAAAAAGTAATAACCTATTTTGTTATAAGTGAAAGTTCATCCATTTAGTTGCGAATTTTACAGGGTTCTTCAGATGATGGAAGCAGGTCTTGGGATTTATTGGAAGAAAGTTTACTGGCCTCCATCGGGTAGTAAATGTGGTGACGTCAGACAATTTGATACCGGACCGAAAAGCCTCCGATTGTCAGATTTACAAGGCGCTTTTCTTATTTTAACCGTCGGGTCGGGATTGGCTTTTTTCATCTTTTTAGTAGAGAAATTTTTTACCCAGCCATGTCGTTTTTTATTCAACGTATTGAGATACTTGAAGGGAAAAGCTGTCGTTTTAGTGCCGAAAAACTGACTCGATCGTTGTAGTTAATATAATTCATTCGACCTGTATCTCGGTGCTTTAAATGTGTAATTGATTCATTCTTTCGTACGTAAACCTAACGTGTATTTATTCACAATATTGCAAAAGCACGGAAAATAAATGCGCCCACTCCGCACCCAGGTCTAGGTAAAGAAAACGTAGGTAGGTGTCGCTAGTGGCGATTGTTTGGTTTGCACACCAAATGCCATCATGGCCGACTGTCTGTGGTTCTATGGTACTAGTGTGCTGAAGAGTGAAGAAATGAGCTTCCTGAGCTTCCTGGCTTCTGTCCTTCAAGTTTCAACTCTGGGTGAGATTTCTGACTTGAAAATGTTCCAAGTGTCTGCTTTATAATAATTGTTATCATATTTCCATATAATAGTCATGGGCAGTGCATTGTGTTGTCACTGTTAACCTGGAGAACACAAGACTTCTTCCCATCCAATTGTGCTGGGTCCAATATGTTTTCTATGAAAAACAGCTTATAACAGGTAAATTTAATCTTTTCTATACTGTCTGGTATATTTTTATTTAAGATCAGGACAACTGTGATGTACTAGCAATTTATTAGTGTGGCTACAGTTGAACAATGATGTGATAGTTACTTGGTAATCGAACTCTTTGTTTTAATCTCATCCAGAAAAATATCATTTTCATTCCGCTTGCTGGAAAGTAGAAGAAATTCAGCAACACATAATAACTTTGAGTGCAGAAGGGAATAATTTAACATCAAATGCATTAGGTATGGAGAGATAAATATTGTGAAGGGACTATAAAATCTGTTATCCTTTTAGTGCTAAGGAGTAGGCCAGATTGTTGAGTTTTGATGAAAACGCTTTAAACAGTTTACTCCGGTTATTTACTCTTTTTCCTTTGTAGAAATGCAAACAGAATCAAAAGTTCCATTGGTCAACATCAACTGCTGTTTACTTTATAGGCTCGTTGTCTCGTTTTCTTCTTCATCAGCAGTATTAGGTGATCCTTCAGTGACTTGTTGTGGCATTTGTTGTAACTTATTGCGTCGACGGCGGTGACGTTCAGGGATTGAAACGATTTGTTCGCAAAGGAAAGCCAAAAGGGAAAGAAAAAACCCGACTAGTAGAACGATAAATGCGCCAGTCAAGTTCTTGAGGGAAAGAGGGGTATGTTTGTTTGTCGGGGTTGTGTAGCCGCTTTTAATAGTTTCTATACATTGTCGAGGCATGGGTCGGAACCACAGGTCCCAGTATTTGATCAGACCCATTTCCTGGAGCTCCAATAGCCTTTTTGGTTGAAAACAGTTTTTTTTTTTAATACGACCAGTTTTTTAAAATAATTGCCTTTGATTTGCTTACCCTTGACTAATGCTTTGAGTGTAGGGACTATTTTTCCGTAGGGCAAATGTTGGAATAACATTATAGAAATAATTTTTTGCCAGCTGCAGATTGCACTTGCCAGTCTTTTCAAAATCTGCTTTTATCGAGTCTAAATGATAAATAGCGGCCTAGGATTTGAAAAAAAAAAAATGTTTGAAGTTAGTTCTGTCTCTGTGCTTATCTTCTTTTCTGTATGAAGCATCTATTTAGAAGATATAGTTTAAGCCATACATCAATGAAAACGTTCCTCGATCCCGGTGTAATCAGCTGAATGCACTCTGACACAAGAGGACATCGGGAGTTAGGAAGAGCATCGAGTCGTTTGCCTAGCTTCTTGTACAGGCCTGTATTATTCACATTCTGATTCCCAAAAATTTAAGCCAATAAAAAAAACCTGGCGAGTTTCAAATCATGAAAACTTACCGATAACAAAGTGTCTATGGTCCCCGATTTCTTGGCGAGTAGATTGATGTCGCTACTTTCCGCTATGTCGTAGACGGAATTGATTAATGGCTGATGGACTGGCGCGATAACGTAGGAGAAGAGAAGCGAATTGTACGCCTGGACAAAGATGAAAGCCGCTAGAGTCCACGAAGTGGCGATTAGAAGATATGGTAACCGTTTCGATGTGCAAGGGCCCCCTATTATAAGAATTAATTTGTCCTTTTTGATTTACTTGTATTTTTTTATCAGAGATTTTACCCTGCGACATCAAGTTGCCAAACACATAGAGGTATTGACTGCCTAGCCACTGCTTTGGAATTTCTTGTGATCCCCTCTTATTTTGGGATCGAAATTCCAAGTAGCGCTGCGTTAGACTCATAACGGCGATGACGCAAACCATCGAAATGATTATTCCCAACCAGACCTGAAATGTGATTATTGTAAGGTCTGTAATAACGACTGGAATTCTGCTGCCTTCTCCCGTCTTGTTTTAACGTTACCGGCCATTGGAAAGGTTTGATGATGGAGTCGATGTTGGCTGTTTCATCTGGGGCGGGAATGAGGAAAGCGAAATAGTCGTAATTCCAAGGTAATGTCATGTCCACAATCTCATGGCGCCGAAATGTCGGGAGAACATCTTGGAGCAACAAATCGCATTGCTGTGATGAAAAGGACGATACAAAATCATGTTAAAATTAAGTGCCTTCACCCTGGAAGACGAATTAATTATTTTTGATATCCACAATTGTCTTAAGGGAACAGCCCAAGTCCCCACTTTTTTAAGTAGTATTTGTGCTGTGTTTTTTTTTTATTATGCAAGAAATTGTTAGCGGCGATTCTTTCTTCCAAGAAAATGTTTTCGATTTGAATTAGTTTATGTGTTTAAAAAAAAATCTCAACTCGATCCCACAGGTAGCTGAAAAGTCCTCGACCATTTGCCCTTGGCTCCAACCAATTTTCCGTCACTCGGACCATCTCGTACCTTGAAGATGCAATACAAAATCATAAGGTAATTTTGTTAAATGTAAATTTGAGAAATTGCAGTTCGTTTATTTTTGAAGTTATTTAATTTAATTTACGTAAAGTTGAAGCGGGCTGACAGGTAATCTAGAACTACGCCTCCTTTGAGCGGCCCGGACAATCCTTTAGGGTTGCCATTCCATCGAGGCTTAAACGAGGGTAAGAAATAACCCGTTAATCAAATTGCTAAAGATACAAATTAAATTGTTTGTATTACCCAGATGACGCGGAGGTGTTGGCCATTGAGGGGTGTTGGTGACAAGGAGTCACTGAACGAAACGCTAAACCAAATGAAACAAAATATTAAAAAAGGTAATGCTAGATACGACATGAAGCTTTTGCTTTGGCAGAGAATAATGTGTATTTGTTTGCAACCAACGATTCTTTATATATCCCAGCCGAGTCCTTTCCGTCTACATTCGTTGTGAAGAGCAAAACGCGAATTTCAACACATTTTACTGCTTAGCAACGTAAACAAAGCGAGTGTCAAAACATCGTTTTACTTGCGCATACTAGATTGTTGCAGAAACGCGTTGGTCATGTAACAGGATCTATTTTTCCCCTTTTGCTCATGCAGCATCAAATGACACGCGATAGGTTCCGGCGTCCATAAACTATTCAAGATGGTAGACCTGTCAATGTAAAAGACAGGCTAAAGGTACTAGCTCCTGTAAATGTTATTCATTTATGTTAAATAGCTGCCAGCAGGATTTCATTGTTGATTTGCGGTTACAAAATCCATAGGCCTAGAGTTTAGGTATTGTCAATCAATCATTCGATTTGCGTTTTAGATACTCCTAAATCAGATGTGGAAATACGAATTTCCCCCCCCCCCCCCCCGCTTCTCCTGGATGGTTACTTAGGATCATTCAAGTTCATTTTTGAGTTAAGCGTTGTGAACGTAGCGGACGAACTCTGACAGTCTATCGAGCTTTAGCAATTGCGTCAATTTCTTATTTTATTAATTTTATTCAACCGTTTTATGAGAAGCTTTGATTTGAATTTTTTAAATTAATAATTTACCTATTTTTATCTCTATTTTGAGATTTTCTGCTCCGGCCGCAGGTGCAAGGATCATGTGTTTGAAACTTAGATAAGTTTGCAGTAGAATATTTTCAAAAAAGCCGATTGTTGTTCAAACGGTTCGAAATGGAAGATTTATTCATTCACCGAAGAAATGAGTCAAATGACTCAAATGTCAATTGCTATATTTTTTGAAGTGACTAAAGTTTAAGCCATTATCATTTATGATTTGATATTTATTTTGATATTGGTTTTTGTAGACCCAACCCCAACAACGTCAACCCGAAGAAAGAAAAAGGCCAATTTCCATGTCGTTCACGCTTGAAGGTCACGAGAAACATTACGTAAAACTGGCATGCAGTGGTGTAGAGGTTGGGTGAGAATGACACGTGTTGCTTCATTATCAAGCAGGTAGAATAGCCACAAGGATAAGCTATTTGGTATTTTGGTATTCATTTTGATATTGGTTTTTGTAGACCCATCCCCAGCAACGTCTACCTAAAGAAGGAAATAAAGGCCAGTTTGCATTTCAATCGAAGGTCATGGAGATCATTACGAAAAGGTGTCATACAGTGGAGTAGAGGTTGGGTGAGAATGGGACGTTTTGCATCATTATCAAGAAGGTAAAATAGCCGCAAGGCTTGAGAGGAGGGGTGAGAAAAAGTAGTATAAAAGGCGAGAGAAAAGTTGACTGGGATCAGTTTAGTGAGTGTCTCCAACACGGCAACAGCTGCATTCTTCGTCGTAATATCAGTTCGCAATTATGGGTAAATATTCATTTTTAATTTCGAATCGTAAATCTATTCTGTTTTGTTTTGAGTTGTTGATACGACTAGTTATCTCCGAAAAATAATATCCAATTGTTTATTTTATTGCATAGTTAATTATGGCGTTGTGTTGCTGTGGGTGTCGTATCGTTGATGTCGACCACGAGAGAAAATCTTTTAAAAGGGAAGAAAAAAGGCAACGGAAGTCAATCGAGTGAGCATCTCCGACCATGCAGCAGCTGCATTCTTCGTCGTATTATCAGGTCACAATCACGGGTGAATATTCTGTATTTCTATGTGGAATTTTGTATCAATTTTCTTTTTTTTCTGTTTGATAATCTGTCCGTTATTGTTGAATATTTAATGTAGTCTGGTTATCTATGCTGTCGTGCTGCTATTGGTTGTTGTATCGTCGATGGCTGGGTGGACGGCTCCGATGTCTCCTAGATAAGGCGGATACCAAACCGCAACGCCGCCGCCTTACTACACAACAACATACGCAACGACCAGTTACTACACCGAGGTTGCACAGTTGGGTTTACAGTTAAGCCACCAAGGATCCAGATTATTACACCACAACTTGTGCTGCTCCCCGAGCTACACTACGAAAGCGCTAGAGTACTACACCGAGGCTCCCAAGTACTACACCATCATGGCATCTGAGATTACGCAACTACTTATGCTGCCCCAACCAACGTCACCGAGGCTTCAGCTTATTACACAACCAAAGCTGTCGAATTCTACACTGGAACGCCCAAGTACGACAGAAATCAGTCAAGTTAGCTTCTCCGACACACAACACGGCAGCCCTGAAGTTTCGAATAAACTTCGCTTCAAACAGTGGAACGGCAAAGAGTGAAGGTGAGCTCTTTATTATTGGAATTTTGTGGAACATGTATTAATGACTTGTTTTCCTTCCTTGTCTGTTTTTCGAACAAGAATTCTACTGCAATCGCGTGGAATTGAATAGCAAAGACAACACATTCGTACGTGTAAACCGCGTCGTTAAATTTGGCATTGTCGGTCGGAAAGCCGAACTTGACGATCATTGGCCGTACCATCACCAACGACAAGTGCGTTATTGCCACAGGTAAACATTTTATTCCAAACGAAATTCGTCTTTAAAAGTTTCAATGATTACACCTTAATGAAATGTTGAATAAGTTTGATAGTCTTCCTGCTCGATAGTATCTAAGTCTATTTACACTGCTAGCAATTTATTTCTGTGAATTAGTTCTACGAATAGAATTAGTTCTAGAAATTCCTCTAAAAATAGCCTTTATTTTCTTGTTAGGTAGTAAACGAAAATCTTTTCCAATCCCTGAGCGGTGCCCTTAAAGATGTCCACGAGCACGTCACGCTGTCCCGCAACATCGATGGCGCTAACACATGCCGAGTCCTCTAAATGTTTAACCAATGGACAACCGAGAAGGTGAAAGCGGAAAGTGTTAATGTTTGTCCAAAGCTTATGTGTAGGCTGCAATTTTGGAAGACGACGAGGTTGCATTGACCTTAAACGATGGTCAAAAGGTAAACAATTATTTCAGTACATGTTTTAGCGATGTTAATTAAAATGTAGAATTCATTTCTGCAGATTTAAACTGACCATGTCGTCTCTGTTGTCGGTTAGGACGCAAACACGGGTTTGGCTGTCGCTTCTGGTTTGGAAATAGATTCCAATTTTGGTGGTTATCGAGTCAATACCGAGCTCGAAGCACGATCGACCATCTGGCTGGTAAGAATCCTTGAACATTTTATTTCATATTGATTTTATTGCTTAAAACTTGACCAACAATGACTGCTCTGATGTTGTTGTTGGATAGTAAGTTCTTGTTAAATTAGATTTTAATTACTGGGTTTGAACTTTATTTTTTATTAGGCCGGAGATGCTGCCTTCTTTTGTGGTATTAAATTGGGTCGTCGTCGTAGGGAATATCATCACTTTGCTGTTGTATCAGGGTGATTGGCTGGAGAGAACAATACTGGCAAGGAAACATGGATGAACAACTGCAGTGTACTCTTCCCAAGTGCATTCTTCTTCGTATTATCAGTACGCAATCGGGTAAATATTCTGTTTTATGGAGTTTGTGTCAATTATTTGTTTTTTATCTGTTTATGTACCATATTGAATATTGATGTTTAAATTATTTACCGCATAGTTGATGATGGTGTTGTGCTGTTGCCGTTTGTCGTATCGTTGAAGGCTGGCTCGATCACTGGTGTACCAATGTCTCCTGTGTATGGTGGATACCAAGGCACCACACCGCTGCCATACTACACAACGACAACATTCGCAACAACCGGTTACTACACTGAGGCCCACAACTACTACATCACCAAGGCTCCAGAATATTACACCGCAGCTAACGCTGCCCCGAGCTACATCATCAAAGATCCTGAGTACTACACCGATACTACACGTATGTTGCCCCAGCTTACTACACCGAGGTTCCCAAGAATTATATAGTTCCTAGCTACTACACCGAGGCTCCAACTTATTACTCCACCAAAGCGGCTGAATACTACACCGAGTCGCCCAATTACTACACCAACAAGGCTCCAGGTTATTACACCACAACTTATGCTTCCCCGTGCCACAACAACGCAGCCCTGAGTCACAACACCGCAGCCCCGAAGTATTACTCTGCCTCAAGCTAGACAACTATAACTTAAGTGGCCGAGTAAAACGCAGCCCCGATTTACTACACAGCGGCTGCTCCTTCGTACTACGTTGAACCGGAACAATACACCGAGGCTCCAGTTTACTACCCCACAACCTACGCTACACATAGCTGCTACACCGAGGATCCTATGTTTTAACCTACCAAGGCACCTGAGTATTATACCACTACTTACGCTGCTCCGACCAACTACACCGAAGCTTCGAAGTATTACTCTATCCCGACTTACTACACCACTGAGGCACCTGAATATTACACCACACCCTACGCTTCTCCAACTTACTACATGGACGTTTCTGAATACTAAAGTCGAATTTTCAATTTTAATAATCATGTTCATTTTTGTCGGTCATATCTTAATAATTTCTAGTTACTGGGAATTGTTGATCTTTAAAGAGAAAAAGAATTTTTTAACCTGGGTAATCACTTTGTACGACTTCTCTTGCCACTTAAAAGCCTTGACATTGCGACGTTTTCTGATTTTTATTGGATCTTTCCTATTTCGTATGTTGGAGGTGGCTATTTCTCTAGTCGCTCTGCATTCCGACATGTTCTAGTGTTTGGACGAACTTTATTTACAGGGCAAGATTCGAAACAAATGTACTGTGGTGTTAACTAGAAATTTTCGATGTTAACAATTCTGTTTTTAACTTAAGTTGGGGTAAAAAAAGGTGTTGTAGATAATGTTTGGTTTGCAAAGCAATTTATTTGAAAAATCTGAAGATGATCAGTCACAAAATATACAAGTCAAATGCTAAACATTTTTTATTACAAGTTACGAGACATGGCAAACAAAAAAGTTAAAAAAGAATTGCTTTATTGTCCCACCTCCTCCCACAATTCCACCACATTTTACAATCACATGCATAAATACATACACTAAAGTTAACCCGTTGGCTGCCACGCCATACAACCCGTAGGTTGTACTCTACTACTCTACGCGCCACGTCTGAAGGATCCGTGACCAAAGTGGGACTTGCCATTGCTGACAAGTCCGGGCTGACACGGTGACAGGAGAATCCATCACCGTATCGACAAGGGAGAAGTCCCTATGGTGCATTGCCTAACAGGCTTGCCTTGCGGCAAATTTTGGGCTTGGCGACACTCCGACCTCGCGGCATGAAATCCACGAGGCCGGCCAGCGCGGCCCGTGCAAAGGAGCTAGGAGAGAACAAAGGCGTGGCAGACAACGGGTTAACTAACACAAACGAACACATATTACCAACAACAAATGATGATCCGCGCTGACACTTTGGAGATACCGGCGACGTTATGGTGTCCATCTTCTCGAAATTTCCTCTGCATTACCTGAATAAAGAGACGACAATTCTTATTTACTGACATGCCAATGAAAGTTACATAATACAGAAAGAAACAATAATCAGGTTTTTTAGCTTAAATATTTAAATATGCAATTTTTTAAAGTTTAAATCAAGCTTGCAATGTTGAGAACTGTTAACAGAACAAAGCTCACTTGCTAGTCTTTAAAAAAAATTCCGGAAGTAAACCGGAAGTAACCACAGCGCCTCAACCATTGAGCTGTCGTCAAATTAAACCACATATTCGTGATCCCCATGAAATTTGGGGTCGATTAGGTGTGATTTAAACGAAATCCAAAATTTGGCCAAAATCGAGAATTTTCCTGAACTATAGTTCAGGAAAATTTTCGAAACCGGAAGTACGAAAACGTAAAAAACAAAACATGAACTTTACCACAAATTTGACGAGGATCACGAATTTGTGGTTCTTTTGTACGTCAGATGAATATTTACTAAACTACTGACAGAAATGAGTAAACCGGAAGTAGAAAAAAAAATCAAATATCGAAAATCTAACAAGTGAGCTTTGTTGGGGGAATAGTTATCGTTAGTTATCACTAAATATTTCAACAAAATAACTGCCAATAAATGTTTAAAAAGATGTGCAAAGTAACTGAAACTGACTGTTTTGACAGCTACAAATTTGCAAAAAGCCATCTAGCGTTAGAAAAAAGAAACGTCCAAGTAAAACTTTGCCTACGCGCAAGAAGGGCCTGATTTTGGAATTATAACACAGACACAAACTTTAACGCAACTAGACTATTGGTAGAAAACCTAAGAATATAACTCAATTGTTGGGTACCTAGGCATAATCAGGTGGTGAGTGACTGCAGGTTTGGAACAGCAGAGGGTAGCGAAGTGGTCCAGAAACTCGCCAAGTCGCCAGTGAAGTAAAACAAATTGTGTTTAAAAGCAGTGAAGCTAGATGAGCGTGCGTCCTGAAGATAAGGATGGAGAAGAATGTTGTTGGAAGTCTCTCTTCCATCATGGACAAAGATCAGCATTGGCACAAGAATCTCCGTGCCAGGACCACACGATTCCATTAAGAAACTGCGTGTTCTGTAAAAATAAATGTTTTACATTAATGAAAATATAACAATGAATAAAGCATATCAATCTTTACCTGATCTAATAAGCACACTGAAATGCTCATGATGAAAAAACCGTAAAAATTGAATTCACATCAATCAACAGCATTACTCCACATGTTGAGATAAATTTCCTGGTGCTAAAGAAAGTGTCATGAAGTATTGCAGTAGCGTGGTGATAGGTTGTACTGATGCTTACCTTATCATATGGGCGATGAATTTAGTAGGCATTTGACTTTCATCAAGCAGATCTGGTACATGTTCATACACATGGCAGGTTATTCACTTCACACGCTTCATGTCTCTGAAACTGTAAGTAGGAATGGGACAAGGAAATTCTCTACATTAGTTACAAATTTACACAAATTTACCTAAGAGAAATATAACTGTACCTATCTCTTAGCTGGGTTGTCTTCTAAAAACAGAAGTAAACACATACATAACAACAAACATGCTGTGGCAGCCTGGCAGGGTACGCCACCAAAATTGAAAGATTCAGAAAATATCCTATGGTTCATGAACAAGAATACCTATGTTTTATGAAAATATGAATTGTAATGGTCTGGTAGCAGTCATGGGGAAATACCTTATCTCGGCAGATTTGTATTCCACTACATGTGGTCTTCATCTTTAAACATGAGTTTTAGGCCTTTGACAGCATGATGGGCCTAATGGATGGAAATTGACTGAGCGCTAAGTCAACTTGTTGGAATGACTGACAGTAGGCCTATGCATCTAGAATTTGAAGAAATAAGTTGGTACAGTATAAAAATAAGGAAACTAGGTCAAGATAAACCTACATATATTACGAAATTCAATTTGGTAATTTAAATCACAGGAATATAAGTACATATTAGCTACAATTTTGTTTCGACCTTTTCGCCTCGTTTCACGATATAACAACAACAAAGGCGACATTGGCGACATCTGGTAATGAGTTTTGAATCCTAAGTTGGTTGCACAGTCGCAGCTCAAATTATCGGAGTTCTATTGTCGCGTGTGGAGTTCTACTGTCGATCCCTGGAGTTCAATTGTCAGGTATTTTAAATAAAATATTGGGGTTCTATTGTCGGTGGGGTTCTATTGTCGGTCGGGTATTTTTAATAATATTAACCAAGTTAGGATTCAAATTTCAAAACTCATTACCAGATGTCGCTAGTGTCGCCCTTGTTGTTTTTACATCGCGAAACGAGGCGAAAACGGCGAAACAACTTATAGCTGATGAATACTTCCTGTGATTATATTCCTGTGATTTCATATACCAAATTGAACTTCGTATCATATGTAGGTTTATCTTGACCTAATTTCCTTATTTTTTATACTGTACCAAAATTTTTCTTCAAATTTTAGATGCATAATTGCATACAGTCAGTCATTCCAAAAAGTTGACTTAGCACTCAGTCACTTTCCCTCCAATAGCCCATCATGTTGTCAAAAGCCTAAAACTCATGTGTGAAGCTCACATATTGTCGAACAAATGTGTGGAGACAAGGTATTTCCCCATTACTGCTACCACACCAACCACACCACGTCAAATGCCTTACTAAATTCAGTACCATTCACCTGTATGATAAAGGTAAGCATCAATATAACCTATCACCACGCTACTGCAATACTTCATGACACTTTCTTTAGCATCAGGAAATTTACCTCAACCTAAGGAGTAAGGCTGTTGGTTGCTGTGATTTCCATTTTTGCAGTTTTATATAATGAATAGTGTCCTTGTTAAGTTGTTAGTATAGGTAAAGATTGAAATGCTTTATTAACTGTTATATTTTCAATTCATTAATGCAATACATTTTTTTTACAGAGCACGTAATAGATCCTTAAGCCAATGCTGACCTTTGTCCATGAAGGAAGACAGACATCCAGCAACCTTCTTCTCCATCCTTATCTTCCCGACGTACGCTCATCTAGCTTCACTGCTATTGCTGCTACAACTTATCTTACTTCAGCGACGAGTTGGAACACTTCAGTGGTCGCTGCCCTTTGCTGTTCCAAACCTGCAGTCACTCACCACCTGATTATGCCTAGGTACCCAACAATTGAGTTATATTCTTAGGTTTTCTACCAATAGTCTAGTTGCGTTAAAGTTTGTGTCTGTGTTATAATTCCAAAATCAGGCCCTTCTTGCGCGTAGGCAAAGTTTTACTTGGACGTTTCTTTTTTCTAACGCTAGATGGCTTTTTGCAAATTTGTAGCTGTCAAAACAGTCAGTTTCAGTTACTTTGCACATCTTTTTAAACATTTATTGGCAGTTATTTTGTTGAAATATTTAGTGATAACTAACGATAACTATTCCCCCAACAAAGCTCACTTGTTAGATTTTCGATATTTGATTTTTTTTTCTACTTCCGGTTTACTCATTTCTGTCAGTAGTTTAGTAAATATTCATCTGACGTACAAAAGAACCACAAATTCGTGATCCTCGTCAAATTTGTGGTAAAGTTCATGTTTTGTTTTTTACGTTTTCGTACTTCCGGTTTCGAAAATTTTCCTGAACTATAGTTCAGGAAAATTCTCGATTTTGGCCAAATTTTGGATTTCGTTTAAATCACACCTAATCGACCCCAAATTTCATGGGGATCACGAATATGTGGTTTAATTTGACGACAGCTCAATGGTTGAGGCGCTGTGGTTACTTCCGGTTTACTTCCGGAATTTTTTTTAAAGACTAGCAAGTGAGCTTTGTTCTGTTAACAGTTCTCAACATTGCAAGCTTGATTTAAACTTTAAAAAATTGCATATTTAAATATTTAAGCTAAAAAACCTGATTATTGTTTCTTTCTGTATTATGTAACTTTCATTGGCATGTCAGTAAATAAGAATTGTCGTCTCTTTATTCAGGTAATGCAGAGGAAATTTCGAGAAGATGGACACCATAACGTCGCCGGTATCTCCAAAGTGTCAGCGCGGATCATCATTTGTTGTTGGTAATATGTGTTCGTTTGTGTTAGTTAACCCGTTGTCTGCCACGCCTTTGTTCTCTCCTAGCTCCTTTGCACGGGCCGCGCTGGCCGGCCTCGTGGATTTCATGCCGCGAGGTCGGAGTGTCGCCAAGCCCAAAATTTGCCGCAAGGCAAGCCTGTTAGGCAATGCACCATAGGGACTTCTCCCTTGTCGATACGGTGATGGATTCTCCTGTCACCGTGTCAGCCCGGACTTGTCAGCAATGGCAAGTCCCACTTTGGTCACGGATCCTTCAGACGTGGCGCGTAGAGTAGTAGAGTACAACCTACGGGTTGTATGGCGTGGCAGCCAACGGGTTAACTTTAGTGTATGTATTTATGCATGTGATTGTAAAATGTGGTGGAATTGTGGGAGGAGGTGGGACAATAAAGCAATTCTTTTTTAACTTTTTTGTTTGCCATGTCTCGTAACTTGTAATAAAAAATGTTTAGCATTTGACTTGTATATTTTGTGACTGATCATCTTCAGATTTTTCAAATAAATTGCTTTGCAAACCAAACATTATCTACAACACCTTTTTTTACCCCAACTTAAGTTAAAAACAGAATTGTTAACATCGAAAATTTCTAGTTAACACCACAGTACATTTGTTTCGAATCTTGCCCTGTAAATAAAGTTCGTCCAAACACTAGAACATGTCGGAATGCAGAGCGACTAGAGAAATAGCCACCTCCAACATACGAAATAGGAAAGATCCAATAAAAATCAGAAAACGTCGCAATGTCAAGGCTTTTAAGTGGCAAGAGAAGTCGTACAAAGTGATTACCCAGGTTAAAAAATTCTTTTTCTCTTTAAAGATCAACAATTCCCAGTAACTAGAAATTATTAAGATATGACCGACAAAAATGAACATGATTATTAAAATTGAAAATTCGACTTTAGTATTCAGAAACGTCCATGTAGTAAGTTGGAGAAGCGTAGGGTGTGGTGTAATATTCAGGTGCCTCAGTGGTGTAGTAAGTCGGGATAGAGTAATACTTCGAAGCTTCGGTGTAGTTGGTCGGAGCAGCGTAAGTAGTGGTATAATACTCAGGTGCCTTGGTAGGTTAAAACATAGGATCCTCGGTGTAGCAGCTATGTGTAGCGTAGGTTGTGGGGTAGTAAACTGGAGCCTCGGTGTATTGTTCCGGTTCAACGTAGTACGAAGGAGCAGCCGCTGTGTAGTAAATCGGGGCTGCGTTTTACTCGGCCACTTAAGTTATAGTTGTCTAGCTTGAGGCAGAGTAATACTTCGGGGCTGCGGTGTTGTGACTCAGGGCTGCGTTGTTGTGGCACGGGGAAGCATAAGTTGTGGTGTAATAACCTGGAGCCTTGTTGGTGTAGTAATTGGGCGACTCGGTGTAGTATTCAGCCGCTTTGGTGGAGTAATAAGTTGGAGCCTCGGTGTAGTAGCTAGGAACTATATAATTCTTGGGAACCTCGGTGTAGTAAGCTGGGGCAACATACGTGTAGTACTCCGGTGACTTGGTGGTGTAGCACTTGGGAGTATCGGTGTAGTACTCAGGATCTTTGATGATGTAGCTCGGGGCAGCGTTAGCTGCGGTGTAATATTCTGGAGCCTTGGTGATGTAGTAGTTGTGGGCCTCAGTGTAGTAACCGGTTGTTGCGAATGTTGTCGTTGTGTAGTATGGCAGCGGTGTGGTGCCTTGGTATCCACCATACACAGGAGACATTGGTACACCAGTGATCGAGCCAGCCTTCAACGATACGACAAACGGCAACAGCACAACACCATCATCAACTATGCGGTAAATAATTTAAACATCAATATTCAATATGGTACATAAACAGATAAAAAACAAATAATTGACACAAACTCCATAAAACAGAATATTTACCCGATTGCGTACTGATAATACGAAGAAGAATGCACTTGGGAAGAGTACACTGCAGTTGTTCATCCATGTTTCCTTGCCAGTATTGTTCTCTCCAGCCAATCACCCTGATACAACAGCAAAGTGATGATATTCCCTACGACGACGACCCAATTTAATACCACAAAAGAAGGCAGCATCTCCGGCCTAATAAAAAATAAAGTTCAAACCCAGTAATTAAAATCTAATTTAACAAGAACTTACTATCCAACAACAACATCAGAGCAGTCATTGTTGGTCAAGTTTTAAGCAATAAAATCAATATGAAATAAAATGTTCAAGGATTCTTACCAGCCAGATGGTCGATCGTGCTTCGAGCTCGGTATTGACTCGATAACCACCAAAATTGGAATCTATTTCCAAACCAGAAGCGACAGCCAAACCCGTGTTTGCGTCCTAACCGACAACAGAGACGACATGGTCAGTTTAAATCTGCAGAAATGAATTCTACATTTTAATTAACATCGCTAAAACATGTACTGAAATAATTGTTTACCTTTTGACCATCGTTTAAGGTCAATGCAACCTCGTCGTCTTCCAAAATTGCAGCCTACACATAAGCTTTGGACAAACATTAACACTTTCCGCTTTCACCTTCTCGGTTGTCCATTGGTTAAACATTTAGAGGACTCGGCATGTGTTAGCGCCATCGATGTTGCGGGACAGCGTGACGTGCTCGTGGACATCTTTAAGGGCACCGCTCAGGGATTGGAAAAGATTTTCGTTTACTACCTAACAAGAAAATAAAGGCTATTTTTAGAGGAATTTCTAGAACTAATTCTATTCGTAGAACTAATTCACAGAAATAAATTGCTAGCAGTGTAAATAGACTTAGATACTATCGAGCAGGAAGACTATCAAACTTATTCAACATTTCATTAAGGTGTAATCATTGAAACTTTTAAAGACGAATTTCGTTTGGAATAAAATGTTTACCTGTGGCAATAACGCACTTGTCGTTGGTGATGGTACGGCCAATGATCGTCAAGTTCGGCTTTCCGACCGACAATGCCAAATTTAACGACGCGGTTTACACGTACGAATGTGTTGTCTTTGCTATTCAATTCCACGCGATTGCAGTAGAATTCTTGTTCGAAAAACAGACAAGGAAGGAAAACAAGTCATTAATACATGTTCCACAAAATTCCAATAATAAAGAGCTCACCTTCACTCTTTGCCGTTCCACTGTTTGAAGCGAAGTTTATTCGAAACTTCAGGGCTGCCGTGTTGTGTGTCGGAGAAGCTAACTTGACTGATTTCTGTCGTACTTGGGCGTTCCAGTGTAGAATTCGACAGCTTTGGTTGTGTAATAAGCTGAAGCCTCGGTGACGTTGGTTGGGGCAGCATAAGTAGTTGCGTAATCTCAGATGCCATGATGGTGTAGTACTTGGGAGCCTCGGTGTAGTACTCTAGCGCTTTCGTAGTGTAGCTCGGGGAGCAGCACAAGTTGTGGTGTAATAATCTGGATCCTTGGTGGCTTAACTGTAAACCCAACTGTGCAACCTCGGTGTAGTAACTGGTCGTTGCGTATGTTGTTGTGTAGTAAGGCGGCGGCGTTGCGGTTTGGTATCCGCCTTATCTAGGAGACATCGGAGCCGTCCACCCAGCCATCGACGATACAACAACCAATAGCAGCACGACAGCATAGATAACCAGACTACATTAAATATTCAACAATAACGGACAGATTATCAAACAGAAAAAAAAGAAAATTGATACAAAATTCCACATAGAAATACAGAATATTCACCCGTGATTGTGACCTGATAATACGACGAAGAATGCAGCTGCTGCATGGTCGGAGATGCTCACTCGATTGACTTCCGTTGCCTTTTTTCTTCCCTTTTAAAAGATTTTCTCTCGTGGTCGACATCAACGATACGACACCCACAGCAACACAACGCCATAATTAACTATGCAATAAAATAAACAATTGGATATTATTTTTCGGAGATAACTAGTCGTATCAACAACTCAAAACAAAACAGAATAGATTTACGATTCGAAATTAAAAATGAATATTTACCCATAATTGCGAACTGATATTACGACGAAGAATGCAGCTGTTGCCGTGTTGGAGACACTCACTAAACTGATCCCAGTCAACTTTTCTCTCGCCTTTTATACTACTTTTTCTCACCCCTCCTCTCAAGCCTTGCGGCTATTTTACCTTCTTGATAATGATGCAAAACGTCCCATTCTCACCCAACCTCTACTCCACTGTATGACACCTTTTCGTAATGATCTCCATGACCTTCGATTGAAATGCAAACTGGCCTTTATTTCCTTCTTTAGGTAGACGTTGCTGGGGATGGGTCTACAAAAACCAATATCAAAATGAATACCAAAATACCAAATAGCTTATCCTTGTGGCTATTCTACCTGCTTGATAATGAAGCAACACGTGTCATTCTCACCCAACCTCTACACCACTGCATGCCAGTTTTACGTAATGTTTCTCGTGACCTTCAAGCGTGAACGACATGGAAATTGGCCTTTTTCTTTCTTCGGGTTGACGTTGTTGGGGTTGGGTCTACAAAAACCAATATCAAAATAAATATCAAATCATAAATGATAATGGCTTAAACTTTAGTCACTTCAAAAAATATAGCAATTGACATTTGAGTCATTTGACTCATTTCTTCGGTGAATGAATAAATCTTCCATTTCGAACCGTTTGAACAACAATCGGCTTTTTTGAAAATATTCTACTGCAAACTTATCTAAGTTTCAAACACATGATCCTTGCACCTGCGGCCGGAGCAGAAAATCTCAAAATAGAGATAAAAATAGGTAAATTATTAATTTAAAAAATTCAAATCAAAGCTTCTCATAAAACGGTTGAATAAAATTAATAAAATAAGAAATTGACGCAATTGCTAAAGCTCGATAGACTGTCAGAGTTCGTCCGCTACGTTCACAACGCTTAACTCAAAAATGAACTTGAATGATCCTAAGTAACCATCCAGGAGAAGCGGGGGGGGGGGGGGGGAAATTCGTATTTCCACATCTGATTTAGGAGTATCTAAAACGCAAATCGAATGATTGATTGACAATACCTAAACTCTAGGCCTATGGATTTTGTAACCGCAAATCAACAATGAAATCCTGCTGGCAGCTATTTAACATAAATGAATAACATTTACAGGAGCTAGTACCTTTAGCCTGTCTTTTACATTGACAGGTCTACCATCTTGAATAGTTTATGGACGCCGGAACCTATCGCGTGTCATTTGATGCTGCATGAGCAAAAGGGGAAAAATAGATCCTGTTACATGACCAACGCGTTTCTGCAACAATCTAGTATGCGCAAGTAAAACGATGTTTTGACACTCGCTTTGTTTACGTTGCTAAGCAGTAAAATGTGTTGAAATTCGCGTTTTGCTCTTCACAACGAATGTAGACGGAAAGGACTCGGCTGGGATATATAAAGAATCGTTGGTTGCAAACAAATACACATTATTCTCTGCCAAAGCAAAAGCTTCATGTCGTATCTAGCATTACCTTTTTTAATATTTTGTTTCATTTGGTTTAGCGTTTCGTTCAGTGACTCCTTGTCACCAACACCCCTCAATGGCCAACACCTCCGCGTCATCTGGGTAATACAAACAATTTAATTTGTATCTTTAGCAATTTGATTAACGGGTTATTTCTTACCCTCGTTTAAGCCTCGATGGAATGGCAACCCTAAAGGATTGTCCGGGCCGCTCAAAGGAGGCGTAGTTCTAGATTACCTGTCAGCCCGCTTCAACTTTACGTAAATTAAATTAAATAACTTCAAAAATAAACGAACTGCAATTTCTCAAATTTACATTTAACAAAATTACCTTATGATTTTGTATTGCATCTTCAAGGTACGAGATGGTCCGAGTGACGGAAAATTGGTTGGAGCCAAGGGCAAATGGTCGAGGACTTTTCAGCTACCTGTGGGATCGAGTTGAGATTTTTTTTTAAACACATAAACTAATTCAAATCGAAAACATTTTCTTGGAAGAAAGAATCGCCGCTAACAATTTCTTGCATAATAAAAAAAAAACACAGCACAAATACTACTTAAAAAAGTGGGGACTTGGGCTGTTCCCTTAAGACAATTGTGGATATCAAAAATAATTAATTCGTCTTCCAGGGTGAAGGCACTTAATTTTAACATGATTTTGTATCGTCCTTTTCATCACAGCAATGCGATTTGTTGCTCCAAGATGTTCTCCCGACATTTCGGCGCCATGAGATTGTGGACATGACATTACCTTGGAATTACGACTATTTCGCTTTCCTCATTCCCGCCCCAGATGAAACAGCCAACATCGACTCCATCATCAAACCTTTCCAATGGCCGGTAACGTTAAAACAAGACGGGAGAAGGCAGCAGAATTCCAGTCGTTATTACAGACCTTACAATAATCACATTTCAGGTCTGGTTGGGAATAATCATTTCGATGGTTTGCGTCATCGCCGTTATGAGTCTAACGCAGCGCTACTTGGAATTTCGATCCCAAAATAAGAGGGGATCACAAGAAATTCCAAAGCAGTGGCTAGGCAGTCAATACCTCTATGTGTTTGGCAACTTGATGTCGCAGGGTAAAATCTCTGATAAAAAAATACAAGTAAATCAAAAAGGACAAATTAATTCTTATAATAGGGGGCCCTTGCACATCGAAACGGTTACCATATCTTCTAATCGCCACTTCGTGGACTCTAGCGGCTTTCATCTTTGTCCAGGCGTACAATTCGCTTCTCTTCTCCTACGTTATCGCGCCAGTCCATCAGCCATTAATCAATTCCGTCTACGACATAGCGGAAAGTAGCGACATCAATCTACTCGCCAAGAAATCGGGGACCATAGACACTTTGTTATCGGTAAGTTTTCATGATTTGAAACTCGCCAGGTTTTTTTTATTGGCTTAAATTTTTGGGAATCAGAATGTGAATAATACAGGCCTGTACAAGAAGCTAGGCAAACGACTCGATGCTCTTCCTAACTCCCGATGTCCTCTTGTGTCAGAGTGCATTCAGCTGATTACACCGGGATCGAGGAACGTTTTCATTGATGTATGGCTTAAACTATATCTTCTAAATAGATGCTTCATACAGAAAAGAAGATAAGCACAGAGACAGAACTAACTTCAAACATTTTTTTTTTTTCAAATCCTAGGCCGCTATTTATCATTTAGACTCGATAAAAGCAGATTTTGAAAAGACTGGCAAGTGCAATCTGCAGCTGGCAAAAAATTATTTCTATAATGTTATTCCAACATTTGCCCTACGGAAAAATAGTCCCTACACTCAAAGCATTAGTCAAGGGTAAGCAAATCAAAGGCAATTATTTTAAAAAACTGGTCGTATTAAAAAAAAAAACTGTTTTCAACCAAAAAGGCTATTGGAGCTCCAGGAAATGGGTCTGATCAAATACTGGGACCTGTGGTTCCGACCCATGCCTCGACAATGTATGGAAACTATTAAAAGCGGCTACACAACCCCGACAAACAAACATACCCATCTTTCCCTCAAGAACTTGACTGGCGCATTTATCGTTCTACTAGTCGGGTTTTTTCTTTCCCTTTTGGCTTTCCTTTGCGAACAAATCGTTTCAATCCCTGAACGTCACCGCCGGCGACGTAGTAAGTTACAACAAATGCCACAACAAGTCACTAAAGGATCACCTAATACTGCTGATGAAGAAGAAAACGAGGCAACGAGCCTATAAAGTAAACAACAGTTGATGTTGACCAATGGAACTTTTGATTCTGTTTGCATTACTACGAAGGAAAAAGAGTAAATAACTGGAGTAAACTGTTTAAAGCGTTTTCATCAAAACTCAACAAACTGGCCTACTCCTTAGCGCTTAAAGAAGAAAGGATAATAGATTTTAGTCCCTTCACAATATTTATCTAATGCATTTGATGTTAAATTATTCCCTCAGACTGCACTCAATGTTATTATGTGTTGCTGAATTTTTTCAACTTTCCAGCAAGCGGAATGAAAATGATATTTTTCTGGATGGGATCAAAACAAACAGTTTGATTACCAAGCAACTATCACATCATTATTCAACTGTAGCCACACAGTAATAAATTGCTAGTGATTTGTCCTGATCTTAAATAAAAATATACCAGACAGTATAGAAAAGATTAAATTTACCTGCTATAAGCTGTTTTTCATAGAAAACATATTGGACCCAGCACAATTGGATGGGAAGAAGTCTTGTGTTCTCCAGGTTAACAGTGACAACACAATGCACTGCTCATGACTATTATATGGAAATATGATAACAATTATTATAAAGCAGACACTTGAAACATTTTCAAGTCTGAAATCTCACCCAGAGTTGAAACTTGAAGGACAGAAGCTCAGGAAACTCATTTCTTTACATCATAGAACCACAGACAGTCGGCCATGATTGCCATTTGATGCAAACGAAACAAAACGCCACTAGCGACATCTACCTCATTTTATTTACCTAGACCTGGGTGCGGAGTGGGCAGAGCTCCATCGCTTTATTATTTGCTTGAGCTTGAACAAATAATTAAAAAAACTGGTTTCAATTACATTGAACAAACTGCGAAATAATTGGAAATTTACGAAAATACTAAAAAGGAAGACAATTACTTTCAATTGAATTGGCACAACTAAAATAAAAGCAACGTGTGGCGATTGCCGGTGATGCCATCAGTCACCCAAGTCTATAAGAGGAAGCCTCGTGACTACATTTCAGATTCCTGACTAACCCACCAAAGAAACTTTGCTCACCCAATCACCAACCACAATGTTGACTGCTGTTTTTAATTGGATTATTTCGTGGTTTTTGGGAGAAGACTACCAGAAACTTGTCGAATCCAACCCACAGGCTAAACCAAACGGCCCGAGAAATCCAGGGCAAAAACCACAACTCCCTCCTCCGCCTATTCCAGTAACGCCATCAGCTGGACTGTTTGAGGGAGATTACGTAGACACGTTTTGCTACCCAAAGCACGTCCCAATTCAATGGGGTAATAACCAAACACCTCCTCCTCAAAGGTATCCCGGAAACGGATTTAACCACCCCCTTGCTCCACCACAAAGACCCGACATGTACTACGTGGAAATGCAAAATCGATTCCAGCAGATGGAGGAGCAACGAAAAATAGACCAGAGGGAACTCTACGAGCTACGAATTAACGCCGTGAAAATGCAGGCAGAGCTCGACGAGATTCGTAGCAACCTAAACCTGATATTTCTACACCAACCCGCCCCAATGGGTTGGACAGCGCCCCACCCGATAAAAGATGGAAGCCCTTTTGACAGTCCACCGACGACGTTCGCATCGGTACAACCGGAGAATTATTACAGCAATGCGGCAATGGCCAGTAGAAAAACACTAAATGAAGTGTTACCTCAAATGGATGTAACAGACGTCAATAACTGGGGACCCAATGTGCCACGCCCAAATTCGAATGAATGGAATAACGTTCATCCGCCTTTCGTGTTCCAAATGCAGACGCCAAACGCGACACCTACCACCCAAGATTCACAAAAGAGAAATCAGTACCGGAAATATTTTTAAAAAATAAAAGATAAGACAAAGAATTGACTTTTACCTTGAGTTGATAACTGGATAAGTGGAGATTTCAGTTCATTTTTCATTTCATTTGTCAGGATTAAATAAACATAAATGACATCGCACAGCAAATATCGATCGTTGAATGTTCAAACTGAGGGTGAGGGAGTAACCTAATGCCTGAAAACAAAAGTTGTCTCGTAGTAGGCTCATTTTCGTCAAATAATCAAACAGGCATTATAGATATAACATAAGAAGGCCAACGAATTTCAACACACTGGCCCGACACTGTAGATAGAAAAAGTCGCAGCCATCAATCGATTTGAGGACATTTTAGTGCTGACGTCTGTCGCAATTAGACGAGAAATGAATTTCCCAGAGAATGCCTCAAACAACAAAAATATAAGAAACTAAGATATTGAGGAATAATCTGGATTAAACCAGACCAAGTTATGCAACAGGCTGCAAATCGGTGTGGGGTGTACCGGGTGTACCATCAAATGGGCACGACACGAGCGCCACCAACAGCGGGACTAGACAACTCGGGTATAAGGTTACGTCAACGATTGCGTCATGAGTCATTGAGTGGGTCCAGCGAGGACACTTAATAGTTAACATCTCCCTCAATTTGAATCAATATTACATTTAAATGATTGAACAATATTCGTTTTAATATCTAATTATCTAAAATCCCCATTTTGATTAAATTCCACAAAAGACAAATTAGAGATAATGAGCGGGAATGGGAATTCGAGTCGTTGCGAGTCGATTATCACGAACGGGAGGTTACATAAGGCAGCGCAAAGGCGACGAAAAAGAGCTAAACAGACCGTGCTTAACGTTGCCTCAGAAGTCTTCCAAATAAGACACTAAAAATTGCATCAGTTTCAAAATGACTGAATTTAAAAAATATTTCCTGGATATGAAATTAAACGATCACAATGTCAGTTTAAAACTCGACTCGGGGTGTGATAAGCCCCTGATCAATAAAACCCTGTGGTCCCAGATAGGAGAGCCGGACCTGGTGAGTAATGGCGACACCAGGAGTTCGGCAACCGGAGTCATTCCGCTAAAGGGCGGATTCTTAGCCAAAATGAACTTTGCCGGAATTGATTTCGAATGTCCCGTCCAAGTGTCAGACGACGACAACACCAGAAACTTGATTGGCCGCCGAGCGTTACCATTTCTCGTCGATTTCGATTGGAACAAGTTCATCAGCGACGGAACACTCGCGATGGTATCCGATTTAACTTTGACTGATGAAATCAAAAAGCAACAACTGATGGATGACGCGCTCAAGTTGATATCGAAGCGATTCCATGTCAAGGTCTCGGTAGACCACAAACATTTCGGAATGATCCTGGATACGGGCGCCACTTGCTCGATTGCCGGTCTAGCGAAATGGAAAGAATTGGGTGAACCTCACATCAACCCGGTCAATCGTTTAGTTGAGAGCACCAGCAACCAATTCATCCCAATTCTGGGCGAGTGCTCCCTCAACATCAAGTACAACGGAACCGAGGCTCAGCTGCCACTCCTGATTGCCGATAACGACGAAATCCCGGCAATTTTGGGTACGAACTGGTTCGATTCTTTACAGCTCGACTTCAATTCAATTTTTCGAGGTATTAAGTTTCATAAGCCCCTCGAACAACCAGTCGCAGTGCCCGAATGAAAAAAAATTGTCTCCGATTGCGGGGATCACGACGGCAGCCGGCCGGCCCAACATCGCCACGTTAAGGGAAGAAAATGCCCGGCTGAAACCCCACTACCCGATTTTAAAAGACTAATAGAGTCAAAATCGTTCATGATCTAAAGAGCAGCGCCATTATTATAAATTACCTCTTTTCCCATCGCATTTTAATTGCAATAAAAATATCAAAATTTTGAAAGAGTTTTGATTCGTTCAGAGAAATGATTAAAACTAATTCGCTTTAGCTCGTGAATTTTTTTGTAAAATATTCGAAGGACTCCAAACGGGAAAACCTAAGATATTCTCAACAAAAATTGCGGGTATTATTAAAATTACAAATCGCATAATCCTTTTAACAACTCATTTTCACAAAACCAGAATGAAAAGTCGATGCGACAGTTATACAACTGTTAATACCTGTCTAAAAATCTTAAAACTATCATCCTGCAAAGGGATTAGACACGAGCGCCACCAACAGCGGAACCGGACAACTCAGGCATTACATGACTTCAACGATTGCGTCTCTAAAACGTGAACGCTTTTGTAAATAACGTCCCTATTTCTCATCCACAAATTTTTAATTGTTAATTGCTACAATGTCCAACCGTACAATTTAGTACAGGTTTTCGGTTCTTACTTAGAAAGAAAGTAAAAACAGAAATCTAATCTAAGCGCAATTGAAAAACTAAGGGCATTCAAATTCGCTTAGCGTTCCACTGCACAGAGAAAATGATTAGGTAACGCTATCTACGCAATTTGGGTGCCGTTAAAAAAAAAGTGGCCTCAAAAATGGCTTTCTCATCCCCAGCATACACTGATGGGTACAAGCGCAAAATGAAATAGAGATCCAGTTGGTTTTCCTACCTTGGTTGGAAGACTCGATGAATGAAATTACCGGAAGACGTCCCCGGAATACGTTCACATTCACATGAACGTACACGAGGAGATAAAAGGGGGAAAACTAGGAAGGGGTAATGAAGAAATGGCCGGATCCTCCAAGCAAACGAAAACGAACAACCTGTAAAAACCAATAAACAATTAAAATGCCATCACAAAAATAGTACAATTTCACAGGAAAATCAAAATGATGAATCAAAAACAGAAAGATCTCGGCAAATAAGGATTCGATTATAAGACAACGTTTGAAATTAATTGGCCGACCGTATCAATAGTCCAGACCAAAGTCACTCGAAACAATTGAAATATTTGGAATGCGCGTTTGTTCTTAAAGAAGACACAGACCTTTCGAGTTATATTCGGCAACAGGAACGGACTAGATAAAGTTCTCTCGCCTTATTCAAGGGCAAAGAGAACATCGCCCATTGTTGTCCATCGACTAATATAAAGATTGACGAAAGAAGCCCACGTCTAATCAAAACAAACAAACGTGGGACGGAATGAAACGTAAAAAAGGAAGAAGCGTAACGGAATCTCCTGTTGTTATTAGAAAGGAATAGGTATCGATAGTTGGAGGGCCAAGTCGACTTGCAAAGTGGCAATAACAAGTCGACTCTCAAAGTGGCCCAATAATTCCCGAAGGGAAAAAGAGGAAAGAAGATGCTCACAGGTAAGAGTGGCGTCCCACTTTTCGCAGTGGCAAGTGAATCAGTAGCAACTGGGAAAATGGCCATGGCTGGTCAAACCAACGCGGCTCTCGATATCGACGAGGTAAATTACAATTTTAAAAAACGTTTTCCTTTTTCGCCTGTTAAATTCATTCGACTCAAATTAGGAGGTCGAAATGGACCAGCAACAAGCTGAGACTCTACCGGCCAAGAAAAGCGATTCAATAACTCGAGTTGTTGCTAGTCGGCACGCGTTACTCTACTCGGTCGACGACATTCCACCCTGGCATCTTAGTTGTCTTTTAGGATTTCAGGTATTATTTTAAATTTTGATTTGACGCAATTCAAAATGATGACGACGACGTCAACTCGGCAGCGCGCTTTTGTGTCGATCTATACAAAGAATTTCGTAAGCATGTTTGAATCTAGGTCGCTAGATGTCCTACATTTTTGTTTTCAAATGCTTCGCGCCTCCAGCGACGACAGTGTTTCAAAACAATGTTTTCTGGCGCATTCCTTAAACTTTTGTTTATCCCTCCTACTACCCCAGCACTACTTGATGATGTTTGGGGGGACAATATCTGTGCCCTTCATCTTGACTCCAGCCTTGTGCATCGAAGAGAACGACCCCGTTCGCAGTGCCATCGTCTCCACCATCATTTTCGTCTCGGGAATCATCACCCTGCTGCAATGCACTCTGGGAGTCAGGTGGGTTTTCTTACCCCCCTTTATTTTGCTTGTCCATCCAAGGCTGAATGTTAACCTTCGTTTGGTGAAATCAATTACATCCGGGCGACAGGTTGCCGATAGTTCAAGGGGGGACGTTCGCTTTCTTGGTGCCCACATTCGCCATCCTCAATCTGCCGGAATGGAAGTGCCCGGCGCCAGGAGTCATGGCCAACATGACGTACGAGGATAAAACCGAATTGTGGCAATTGAGAATGAGGGAAGTTCAAGGCGCAATTGTAGTCGCTTCCGTCTTTCAATTCGCCATCGGAGTCTTCGGTATGAAATTGAATTTGGTTTTATTTCCTAACCTAAGACTCGTTTACAAGGAAATAATCATAAATTCATTAATAAGGGATTGTTGGATTGATTCTGCGATTCATTACTCCATTAACTATCGCTCCTGCTATTGTTATGGTCGGACTGTCCCTCTTCGGGGCGGCGGGAAACATGGCCGGCAAACACTGGGGCATTTCTGGATTGTAATTATTTTAATTATTTTAAAATTCCTTGTACATCCTAATAGCTATCTATTTTACAGGACAATCTTTTTGGTCATCGTCTTCTCTCAATACCTTAAAAACGTCAAATGTCCTTTGCCAACATTCCGCAAGGGGCAAGGATGGGGCGTGAAAAAACTCGACATCTTCACTCTTCTACCGGTAGATGGCAGCAATTGTACAAAAACAAAATAAATTCAAAATTCAAAATTGCTTCACAGGTTCTACTGAGCATCGTTCTCGTCTGGACATTGTGCGCTATCCTGACCGTGAGCGATGCCTTTCAGACAGGATCGCCAGCCAGAACCGACAATAAAATCAACATCCTCTACGAAGCCCCCTGGTTCCGGTTTCCCTATCCATGTAATGACAAACGAACGATTGAAAATTGCCCATAAAATTGACAACATTTCAATAATTGACAGGCCAATGGGGTCTGCCGACGGTGAGCGTAGCGGCCGTATTCGGGATGTTGGCGGGAGTTTTGGCTTCGGCCATCGAGAGCATTGGAGATTATTATGCTTGCGCAAGATTGGCAGGTGCACGACCACCTCCCGTTCACGCAATGAACCGAGGCATCGCCATCGAAGGACTCGGCTGCATTTTGGCCGGCCTGTGGGGATCTGGAAACGGAACGACCAGCTACTCGGAAAACATTGGAGCCATTGGCGTCACCAAAGTAAAATAATCTTCAAGTTCGAATAAAAGAAAAAGTAAAAATTAACCAAATTTCCCTTTTGTTAGGTGGGAAGTCGGAGGGTGATTCAAGCGGCCGCTCTAATGATGATGGTCTTTGGTGTCTTGTCGAAATTTGGAGCTCTTTTTATTACCATCCCAGAGCCAATTATCGGTGGGATATTCTGCGTCCTGTTTGGAATGATTGCAGCCACTGGTTTGGCCAATTTACAATTTATCGACCTCAACTCGTCAAGGAATTTACTCGTCCTCGGCTTCTCCATCTTTTTCTCTCTGGTGAACAATTAGGAAAAAGAAAATCTGACTTGCTTTCAACGTCTAATTTCCAATAATTCGCAGGTTCTATCTCAATGGATGAAAGCTAATCCTGGTGCCATCAACAGTGGGTCACAAATCTTTGATCAGATTGTTACCGTTTTGATGAGCACCAGCATGTTTACAGCAGGTGTTTTGGGTTTCTTTTTAGACAACACCATTCCAGGTAAAATAACTCGACAAATAAATTTAAAAAAAATTCTTTTAATGAAAAGATTTCCCTGAAAGGTACTGACGAAGAAAGAGGACTGACTAAGTGGCTGGCCCATCCTGATCCTAATACAAAAAGCAGCAATGAAGAGTCAGCACATGAACGGGAGTTGCCTCAGTGCACTTATGACATCCCCTTCATCACTCCTTGGTTGAAAAGGTAACCGTAACCCCATTCATTAAGCAAGACTTTCTCCTTGACACACTGGCTGACCAAAAACTCTTGGTGTGTCATTATTATTGAAAACAGACAAGAATGGGCAGCTTACTTGCCTTTCCTGCCATCCTATCGGCCAGAAGTTTGGAGTGGGAAGGCAAAGAGCTGGTGGAGAGGGGAGAACAAGTGCGAAGATAAGCCAAATGGTAAAACAGCTGCAATTCAGATGTCCTCTGTGGAGTGATGACTGGCTAGATTGATCAAAATCTTCATCCATTGTTCCCCATCAGCTGCCTGATAAAGTATTCGACACGTGGTCGTAACATCTGCTTCCTCTCAACTGCAACATAGAACAACCATGGCTCTTACAATGACTTATTTCTTTGTCTACTTTCGTATTATCTTGATTATCATTGTTTAATAAACATAATTACCTGGTTTATAACTGCTGAATATGGGATTTAATATTCAAACTTCAAACACCAGAAAAAAAACAAATCCATGACCATCAACCATCTCTGACGGCGAGATTAATCGATATGTCTGATTCCCGCGAATTAAATCGTTGTCTGTGTTGCCAAATTGGCATGCAACAGTCACGCCACCTTTATTGGCGCGATAAATAATTACTTCAAACAAATTCAATTTATTCCATTAGAAAAAATTTATTTTCCTTTAATTGTGATTACTTGCTGGTTATTCACTGCTTTTCACTAAAGGTGTCTGAATTCTCAAGGGCCATTTGTAATTTCCTTCCTATCAATTCTTTGATCGATTTATCCACGCCCAACTCTTTTGGGCTCATAATTTGCCAAACAGAACAAAATCAAGGATTGTCCAATTACCAAAATCAATCCAAAGTAATCTAATTTTTCTCATATATCAATTGAAGCAAATAATATTTTATCCAAAGTTCGTTTTCAGTAATCACGCCCATATGCTGCATTTCATTTCAGTCGTCGAATGACACTTCAGTAGGCGGAGCATTACTGTTCGTTATTTTAAATCATAAAGAGACGTATGCAAGTCCCATTGGAGAAAAAACACATTATCAAACTAAACGTTTATAGCTAAACTCGAATAATTCATAATATTTTATTAGTGGGAGTTTCTAGCAAAATTGTTCCCACCCACTGCTGTGCGGAAAAGGATCTTCCGAAGAGGCTGGCACACAATTTGATTATCTCAATAGCAAGAAATACGTTGGCTATATTATGTTATTTGATTGCTTGGCTGATTCAAATATTGGGCGCGAAAATAACTCAATACTTTTTCTAGTTTTCTTGAAATCATTTACAATAATGACACGAGTCGGTCTACATTTCTCATTTCAAATAGCCCACGCTTTCTTTTCAAACGACTGAACAATAGACTAGTAGTCTTTCACGCACTGACTTTGTTCACGCAAACAAAAGAGCGTTTTAAAAGCAAAGATTTGTTTAGCTTTAGGAGAAAGACAACAACAACTGGATGACCCTCTTCCATCACTCAGTGGAGCGAGAGCGTGACCGGAAACGAAGAGTCCCTGCTCTATACTTTATGAATGTTGAAAATGATATAATAAAGGCCAAGGTGAAACAAATTTACATTTAGATCTGCGCCATGGGGTTGTAGTGGCTATTTGTCTTTCACTGTTATACAACTTTCTCCTCCACTTTTTTCGCTTTCTGCTTCCAGGCTCGTCAACAAACAACTCGGTGATCTTTTGGAGTCGGCAACTGGTATAAAATGATTAAAATAATAAAAAGCAAACAAAACACTTTTCTTTACCCGGGGAGGAAGCTTTTTTTAATGGTTTGATCGCGGGTGTTTCATTCAAATACGAGAGATAATAGACACTGAGAAATGATGGTTAGTTTTGGGTTGATGTTAAGAGATGAATGAATGAAATAAAACACCTTTTCAGTCTTCATCACTGGACTCTGTTTGGACTACATTGGGGACTAGATTGCGGTCGTTGAGAATGCCGTGCTCGATGAGATAACTTTCGAGATCGCAGGTGGCAAATTCCTCGCCGAGTTCGTCTGTCATTCGGACGAAATTACCAAAGAGTTGGCCGGACTTGTAGGCTAACAGGGCTGGCACTCCGCTGACTTTAAAGTTGACCGACATGGAAATGAGAGACGGTCGAACGGTACAGAACTTGACGTGGGTGTAGGCCTTGGAAAGAGACTCGACAGCCTTGATGGCACTCAAACAACCGGGGCTGTTGGGCTCGTGAAGAAGGATGATTACACAGACAGATTTATCCTCCCCATCAACAGCTGCAAGGAAATGATCACAGTCCTTTAGGACGTGAACTGATCCAAATCTCAGTCGATTGGTTTCTCTGAGCAGCATTTCCTACCAAAACCAAACACAATTTAGGCAATAGAACAAATCACCAATTTTATCGGAAACTAACCTGCATTCTCTGCTGGACAAAATCCTGGATGCACGATTCATCCATCAGCTTGGCCAGCTCTTCTTCAAGTTTTTCTTCTTCCGATTTGGCCTTATCATCTTCAGCCTGTTGCAATCCATTTATGTTTTATCATCGCAAAAGTAAAGATGTAAATCGTTTTATAATAAACTAAAATATTAGAATGCTCACATTAGTTCTGCATGTAATGGAAAATTTCTTGGCCAACTTTGACAGTTCCTCCTTCTGCTCTTCCCTCCTTTCACGTTCAAGTTGCTTGAAACGCTGGTAATCTTTGATCACTCCTTTTGGCCCAGTCTGAAATTGAAAAATGCTAAACAATTGTTGTATATAATTTAGATAAAAATGGTAATTTACGTTGCAAGAAGTTCCATCCCACTGACAGCTGCCATTGGGGGCAGCTGGCTCGGCATCACCTGCTGCCGGTGGTAACTTCTCTCCGTCCTCGTCTTCACCTTCACTTTCACTGCTGCTACTGCAATAGTAATGCAGTTTCTCGCCCATCAACTTGTCGTCAAGTGTCGCCATGATTTTGAATCCCTTTGAATAATATGAAACAATAAATACCAAAAAAAGTAAGTCAAGAGAGCCACTTGACAGAAGACCTCAAAGTGTAAACAAACGTCAAGCGTCAGAGGAGGTTGCCAAGCGTCACAATACATGACCGAATTTTTCAACCGAAAATAAAAATGACGTCAGAAAAATAACACAACTGAATTTGCATTTCCTTTCAAATTTCAATAGGTGTTTTCAAGTGTTTTTATTATTATTCAAGGTGTTTTACGTGACACGATTTCTTTTTTCTAGAGTGTGTCCGTTTAAGAAAAATAAGGTTCTGTAAACTAGAGTGTGTGACAGTTATTTTTAATAAAGTCGTAAACGTCAATTAATGTTAGTGGGTGGTGAAAGCCTCCTTTAAATTGCAGTCATATTTCCATCGGAATGGACAAGTTGGTGGGAATCGCAGACCGGTGGGAATCGCAGACCCCCAATCACATTTAAACGTAAATATAATTGCTTTGCGGATCGATTTCCAGTCGACACGGTACGCCTAACTTTACCATACGTATACTTTCGAATTGGCAATCGCCAAAAAATTTCTCATTCGGACATTTCAAACAAAAAATTCGTGGAAAAGTTGGGTGGAAAGTTTAGTTTGCTTTGCCTTTGATGTCCAAATGTGTACACACGAATCTGGGAGCGCGTGTGTGTACCGACATTGTTTGATTTTTGCCGAGACGGTCGATTCACGGGTCACGTTTCTGCACTTGTACAAGCCGAGGGAAAGCGCGGATTAGTTTCAACTATTTGGCTAGTCATTGCTTGGATTTATTCATTTCGTTCGGATCTTATTGAGAAATTATTGACGTGAATTTGTCGATGGGAAAGTCATTATCGTCTTCCAGTTCGTGCGTAAAACGGATCAATTGATGAAATTCCCTAGATACGTGAAAAACGTTGATAATAAAACTGCTGGTGATTTTATAATACGAGTTTCTCCGGTTGCTGGATGATTTGATACTTTCACTCGACTGCATTCGTCATAATAAAGAGTAGCAGAAAAAAGAAGAAGAATAGTATACTTACTTCTTTTGTCCGACGTTGACTGGCCACCAGTGTGGCTAATGTGTTTCGTCATCGCGTCCATCTCTCGCGGTCCTTATGGCCAGCAGCAGCAGCTGCGTAGTCTAGATGATGAATGCAAAAGTTGAACGAGTCCTATACGACATAAAAGATGAAACAAATGTGAAATCTCATGACGCCGTCGTCACTTTCTCGCCGCTGGTGAAAGCGTTCGTCCATCATAATCTTAATTGAATTAACAGTCTTAAATGCAAACATTAAAAGCTCACCCAACAAGACGAAATGTTAATCCAACAAACGACTTACATTTTGTTGGCATAAATTAACCATAAATAATCGACTGCGCTTTATCCACCGGAGCGTGTTTAATAATAAGTATCACGTAATCTCCTTTTAACAAAACGGCAGCCGAGGATGAAGGGCCGTGTTCTTCTTTTGTTATTTCTAATTTTCCTTTTTTTGGCTGTGCTGTGCGCGGGGGTTATTCTTACGTTGTTGTGTTTAGCCGACGGAGAATTTTATGTATACCAACACGGACTCTCTCTCTCGGTGCTGCTTCTTTATGGCGGCCTGAAAAGAAGTAAAGAAAAGGGTCCGGCCAGCAGATTTCTAGGGATGAAAGAAGATGAGCGATGAGCGAGAGTGCTCCTATAAAAGCCCAGTGGTTCGATGGACAGAGTCATCATTCAATCGCCGCTTGTCTCCTGTTGAGGTTTGCCAATCATCTAACCAGTGGATCAAGATTCAATCATGTTCAAGGTAAGATTAAGAACAAAAATTTAAAAAAAGTTTTAACTTATTAATTCTTACCACTTAATTTCAACAGTTCCTAGTGGTCAGCTGCCTCGTTGTGGCAGTTGCTCATGGCTCATCCATCGCTGCTGCAAAGAAAATCACAGAGCGCAGTGATTACGACACGGAATCTATTCCAGGTCAGTTTCCGATTTCTTCTTTTATTCTTTTTTAAATTTTTCATTTAATTGAAATTGAATCATTTGATTTCCTCGTTCAGGAACGCCATTTTTCGGAGTAGGCCCGGAAGATAACAGCATCGACAGATCTGGAAATTACGGAAGTGAATCAGCTGGAAGTAGCGGCGCTGCTGGAGGTTACGGGGCTGGAGAATCTTCCGCTTCTTTTTCGGCTGGTCCGGAATACGGAAGCGGTAGCCAAGGATCTAGCGGCGGGTATGACTCATCATCCGGCTCAAGTGACGGAGGATACGGCGGCCAGGAATCCTGGACACCCGTCCAGCAACAAATTCCGGCACCCACTAGTAGCGGATACGGCGATCAATCCGGGCCAGCAGATTTCCCAAGTGGTGGCCAATCATCCGGCGGCTACGGCGCAGCGGAAGTCATTACGGTCCCAAATGTTCCCATCGACAGTTATGGTGGATCCGAGCAACAAAGTTACGGCGGATCTTCTTCTTCCGGAGGAGGAGATTTCGGCGGTTCATTCTCCTCCGGTGGCTATGGCGAATCACCTGCTGTTGGTCCGTCCACCGACGGAGGATATGGAGGTGGATCGAGTGCTGGAGGCTTCGGTGCGGCTGAATTTCATGGCGAAAGTCAATCACAAGGTTACGAAGCTGAAGGAGGACCTGCTTCCGTCGGGTACGGCCAATCCTCTCCCCAGCAGGAATCTTCCGGTTATGGCGGAGCACCTTCTTTACCCATTCAAGTCCAGCCTCAGATTCCAAGTGGGGGCGGATACCAAAGCGGAAATAATCAGGGCAGCAATGCTGGAGGTTATGGCCAATCCGCTGCTCCAATCCAGCCCTTGCCTCAATCCGGTGGCAACAGTTACGGTGGTGGTCAGCAGGTTCCCGTTCCACGTCTTCCATCAGCTGGCAACTATGGCCAGTCTGCTGCCCCGGCTATTCCAATTCCGCAATCCAGTGGAGGTTATGGTGGACAATCATCGCAGGGCTCTTCCGGCTATGGTAGTCCACAGCCTCAACCTGTTCCGGTTCCTTCCGGCGGTGGTGGCTACGGTGGGGGCGGATCGAGCCAACAACAACAAGGATCTTCAGGATATGGTGGCCAGCAATCTCCTATTCCGTCAATTCCAATTCCGCAATCCGGTTATGGCGGTCAATCATCGCAGGGGCCTTCCGGCTACGGTAGCGCACAGTCTCCTCCATCAGTTCCGGCTCCTTCGGGCGGTGGCGGCTACGGTGGTGGTGGATCCAGCCAGCAACAAGGATCATCAGGATACGGTGGACAGCAGATTCCTGTTCCAATTCCGCAATCCGGTTATGGCGGTCAATCATCACAGGGTTCTTCCGGCTATGGTAGTCCACAGCCTCAACCTGTTCCGGTTCCTTCCGGTGGTGGAGGATACGGTGGTGGCGGATCAAGCCAACAACAAGGATCAGGATCATATGGAGGCCAGCAGTCCCCCGTTCCAATTCCGCAATCAAGTGGAAGTTATGGCGGACAATCATCACAGGGGCCTTCTGGTTATGGTGGTGCCCCTTCGGCTCCTTCCGGCGGAGCGGGCTACGGTGGAGGCGGGTCAAACCAACAAGGATCAGGATATGGAGGCCAGCAGTCCCCTGTACCGGCAATTCCAATTCCGCAATCAAATGGAGGCGGTTACGGCGGACAGCCGTCGATTCCACGACCTGCAGGCCCTTCCGGTTACGGTGGAGGCGGATCCAGCCAGCAACAACAGGGATCTTCAGGATATGGTGGCCAGTCAACTGCTCCAGTCCAAAGGCCAGCAGCGGCTCAATCAGGAGGTAATTACGGCGGATCGCAATCTCGTCCTGCTGGATACTCTGGCGGTGCAGGATCGAGCCAGCAAGGGTACAGCAATGGCCCAGCACCTCAGCAACACGGACAAAGTTCAAGTGGCAATTACGGCGGTGGCCAACAGCAGGCGCCAATCCAACGACCAAGTCTTCCATCCGGCGGCGGATCATATCAGCCAAGACCTGCTCCAGCACAAAGTTCAGGAAATTATGGCGGCCAGGCCCCACGGCCTCAATCCGGTGGCGGGTACAATGGGCCATCAGCTGGACCAATTCAGAGGCCTAGTCCTCCCAGTCAAGGAGGATATGGAGGTTCACCACCCCGCCCAGCTCCATCAGGTCCATCCGGATATCGAGGACCATCGGCTCCGTCTTTCATTCCCATTGCACATGCAGCTCAGTCTTCCGGCGGAAGTTACGGATCATCCGGCCAACAACAGCAACAACAGGGATATGGGGGTGCACCTCGCCCAGCTCCAGCTCCATCCGGAGGTGGTGGATACGGTGGTGGAAATCAGCAGCCTCCTAGACCATCCGGTGCTGGAGGGTATGGATCATCTAACCAGCAACAGCAAGGATCGTCAGGATATGGAGGCCAACAACAGCAAAGGCCGTCGTCTTCATCAAATTACGGGGGCGCCGGTCCATCAGCACCTCGTCCTTCCGGCGGTGGAGGATACGGATCGTCTCAGCCCCGCCCATCAGTTCCAGCTCCTTCCGGCGGAGGGGGCTACGGTGGATCAAGCCAAGGATCGTCAGGATATGGTCAATCCTCCGTAAGGCCATCAGCTCCTTCCGGCGGTGGTGGCTATGGATCAGCCCCATCACGTCCAGCTCCATCATCCGGAGGTGGCGGCTACAGTAGCGGATCTCAGCAGCAGCAATCTCGTCCATCGGCTGGAAACTATGGTGGTGGCAGTAGCCAAGGAGGTGGGTACGGTGGTGGATCGGCTCGTCCTCCAGTCCCGGTTCCTTCCGGCGGTGGGTACGGAGGAAATTCCGGATCTAGCTATGGCGCTGGATCAGCCCCAGTTCCCGTGCAAGTGGCCCCTTCCAAAGGAATCAGTTATGGTAATTTAACAATTGGAATTGATTGTGTAATCAAATTTAGTTGTGAATAATTGTAACCTGGTATTTTCCTATTGTGTTTGTTCCAGGTAATAGCCGCTCGACTGGATTGAGCTCTCTGCCTCCGGCGATGATTTCATTGGACGCTCCGTTCGTCCCGTCTGTTCTCCTTTCGTCCAGCGCTTCGTCCAGCGGATACGGCCGTTGATTCCAGCATCCTTGACTGCAAAATATCTTTTATTAATAGAAGAAATCATTTTCGTTTTCTCACGATAGGTTTTTATTACCTCTGTATCATAGCTTCCACTTTCCCACATGTAATTCCGCGTTTTTATTCTTGACATTTCGTCAGTTTCTGGTCGACTCGATGAGAAAACAATCGACACCTTTATAACCAAAAACACAATTTTATAGAGCACATTAGTATAGGCTAGCATAAGGGAAAAGAGCATCACCATTTCACCATCATCGGTTGCCGTTGTCTCATTCGTGTATCTCAACGGCTTCGTTTATATAGATCAAATAAAAATTACGATTACTCCAATTCTATTTCAATTGTTAAAAATGTATGGACGAACAGCAGAGTCTGGTTGGCTAAATTACACGAGTGTGGGATCTGGCTAACTTGATAAGCTGTGCATAAGCAGAGAATTATTTTCAATATTATTTTCGAACTCGGCATGAAACAACATTTCTTGTAACGAACGTCGGTTTCGTTTCCTAAATAAAATCCCACGATGAATTCAAATTCAATTGAAAATCCAAATTAATTTGAAAATAAAAAAATAAAGATCGATGACGGATCGGTCCAGTTGTGACAAGTGTAAGCTGTGCGGTGCTGGAACCCAGATGAGTCACGTCGTGCCGTTGGGTGTGCCAGGTATACATCACGCAAGTTTCAAAAACGACAGGCAGTTCGGATGAACGAACGAAACACGGTCGAAAAAGATGGTCACCAAAGTGGCCAGAAGGGGAAACAAACAAACGCCAAATGTGCCGCCCAGCAGCTCTGTTCATTTTGAGAAATGAGGATAAGAGATATGGTTCGCTTACCTGTCGAATCTGATAAGAATCGCCAGCAGGTGCGAACGGCAGGTGCATTGACGGGCCATTTTGAAACGGCTGCCGGCCGTCGCCATGATGGACGACGCCATTGGAGACACCGACGAAATTATGCAGCAAACAGGGCCGAATCTGCTTAAAAGTAAAACTGAAAATAATGAAAAGGCGGGATTAAAATCGATTAAAATGGCGGCCTCAGCCATCTAATACATGAACATGGTGGCTGGATAAATCTTTGATGCGGCTGTAATAACATCTCTGCCCTACTGAAAATAAAAAAAAACGAGAGTTCACATTCTAATTCCATAACAAATGAACAGCCGAGCCTAGTTGCCTATATGACACAAAAAAATCTTTGATAGAGATATTATAGGGGCCCTTTAGACCATTCAACCAGTGAAGTTATAGTAACTGTAATCACTACGCGTTGATAACAAGTACACCATCGGGCATGGAAAAAAGAAACAATGTGGATGAATCAACTCGCAGGATAAATCCAAGCCAGAACAGAACAAGGGACCACAGCACTTTAATTTGCTACTATTGAATGGGACCCATTATGTTTTTACAAACCAGGCAGCAGTCTGTTTTGGGTTTTTCTTAAACAAACCCATTGTCCCAAAATAGAGAAGAATAAAAAGGGAAAAGCATTGACTAACAAAAGTCTCTTAATGGACAACATGATGAAATTTGAATTGTTTTCAATATAAATCAATGTCTGAAAGTAAAATTGACGGTAACTTTAATACATATGGGGTGGAGCATACAGCAGCAGCAATTTTGCAAAATATCAGATGAAAGCTCAGAAATATGCCGGACAAACACGACACCCTTAAATTTTAAAATGTTTTCTATGAATGATGATTATACCAATATTGTGTCATCAAGTAAGGGTGCTGGAGCCATTACATTCCATTGGCTGCTGTCAGCTCGAGCAAAATATACATTATTAGCATCAACGGTGCTGCTGATACATATATGACTGCCCAAATGTTGTAAATATTTAACTTTATTACATAACAATCATATAGTTTTCATGCAATGAAGAATGAAGTGTAGGTGTTTCAGTTTGTGCCAAATTCGTACCTATTGCTTCGTACACTGCGTCAATGGAAACACTATTATATACCTTGTTATATTTGTGGGTCTGTATATTTTCGATATTTTTTATCATCATCGTAATAACAATTACTGATTATATTATCATCATCAGGCGTTCTAGTCGTTTCCCAGCAGCACAGCTATTCGAAACTCATCATCAACTCATCACCGTTGTCTTGTTATTGTCTGCTGGACGTCATCGGCTGATTGTCTCCAGCAGTGCCCGCGGCAGTGCCAAGGAACATCATGCTCGTTCACATCTCGCAGTGTCAGAGCGTCAAATACGCCCAGCAGCAGCATCTCAAAACTCAAATGATAATAACAGCGTCTCTCACTCCTGCTGTCGCTCGTTATGGCCTATTAATGCTGCTAACCGTTATATTATAGTGTATTTAACTATTATGCGATCCGCGCGACGGAAGAGTTCTTCCAACAGACTTGCTCGCAGACTGGGTTTTCCAAAAGTGACTATATATCTTGGCCACTTTTCTCTCTATTCGGCCAATTCTGTGCAGCAGCCGACTCATCATCAACCGCTTCCGTCAACCCAGCAATCCCTTTCGCTTCCCAGTCGCCGTTGCTCCAATAATAATGAGCAGCAGCAGCAATGAGTCATTTCAAAAAAAAAAAAAATGCTGGCGCCCCGATTTGTATAAGGTATGATCAAAATATAATAAGGCGCCGGAAGTTAATTTGGTCAAATGTTTTCCCACATTTCGTTTCTCGCATTGAATTACTATACGGCATCCTCTATAACCTTTACGCGGAATTCAAAGGTTACATATATATAACAATATTTTACAAACCTTGATGCATTTTGCAACAACCTGCTGTAAAGTTTCCGCCGTCATCATATATAGCCACCCAGTGTTTCCTCTTTTTATTTGATTTCTGCTGGCAGTTGGGAAAATTCAAATCGATTTTTTTTTTGATAGTCTCTTAATTCCGCGAAGGAGACGAGCTGAAAATCCTCAAAACGATTCCCTTTCACTATAACGATTGATGTCATATCGGTTTCAAAAATGGAGGTATAGGCCTATATATAAGTTTCTATAGCTTGATGCAATCGGTTATTCTTCAGAATAAAGCATTACCGATACCATTTTTGCTGATGATTCTATTGACATTACACAGCAGCACAGTTACATTTTCGCACAACAATGTACCGCAGCAATAGTCAAATAGAGTTCACGTATACAGAAGGGTTGCAGAAGTACTGTAATTGTTATAAACAGCACAAGAATCATTCGTTGCTTTGCTGGTTATTGCGCCAATGGAAACAATACCGAACCGTTGCATTATATTGATATATGATTAAACTTATATCCCTATCCCTATTGGTACTTGTTATCCTCCTCAGCAGCAGTCCCTTCTGACCAAATGCCGGTTAAACAAATCAATTTAAGGCTTTTACGGTCGTGGGGAATCTCCATCAAGGCACTGCAAAATCACGTCACACTCAGCACCAGTTTCACTTTGAACTATAGCTCTCGTCATATACAAAAAGTCGTCTGTTGTTATACCCTTTGTTTGCGATTTCTCGACCGTTTACCGTCAATATACCATATAATGTCCTTCCCCCCCCCCCCCCAATTCCAGTGGAATGCAAATTCGGAAAAAAATTAAAAAAAAAACAAAAACATAATTTGAATTTGGTTGAACCCTCTGGAATCAGCACAGTCCAGCAGCTTGCTAAATTGTTGTTCGGAACATGATGGTAGCCCTATTATTTAAAGTCCAAATTTTCCATTTCACCCTTGGAGAATTTGCTCTACCACGAATACGTCACCGAAAAAGAATGACGTCAATTATATTTCATTCAATTTTTGACGTCAAAGAATTTGGCGACAACATGCGCCACCCGATCTGCGACTCGACCCGTCGGGTGCATGTGTGTAGTGGGAAACAGCACAAGCAAAGCGGTCACATCTAATCCAAATTTCAAAATTCCTAGTAATAATATCGTATAGCATCATACCATACATAATATGGTTTATCAGGGTGCATTCAGCACCTAGATTCCCTGTTAGAAGACCTAATTGCAATAGCTTTGACAGTATAGCAATTATTTTCTGCTTTTATAGCTGTGATCACTATGGTGAAACGGATCGCAAGATCCTCCAAGCTCCAAGCATTGAAACTATTTGTCAACATTTTGCTATGTACATCAAGAGTTAGAGAGAGACATTGTCCAATGCATTCATGCTGGCCCTGTGTATGTTGATGTTGATGAGAAAAATCCGTACCCGCTTCTTCCCCCCCGTCTGGTTCCCTCTCATTGGCATTGAAAATTTGAAATACAAAATGAAATGTCGTTTCAATCGAATATTCACAAAGGCATGCTGACATTCGCAACACACACTTTGTGAATACTTTTCAAAACGAATCATTTGATTTGATTTTTTCCGCTTGTTTTGTGCTGCTCTGCCATGCTGGGGAACTGATGCGTGTGCTGGCAATCCAACTTAGCCGTAATAATATAGTCTATGTCGCGTGCAGCCTAACTAGTGGCAAAACCTATACGTAATATTGCAACGTAACAATAAATTGCTGGGCAAAGCTAGCTGATGCGTTCCGACCAGCAAGAGTTGAAATCCAAAAATGTCACTCGTCGCCGGTATTATACATGGTCGCAGCTGTCAAAGCGCCTAGCTATAAAGAAATGCAACGCGTTCCATCCCGACCCGAGTACCAAGACCGAATGACACGGCAGTGTGACTGGCAAGAGAGACGAAACCTTCCACCAACATACAGGAAGTGCTGCAGGGCAATCAAATAAGGGGTATAGGAGTAGGAGGACTCTTTATGCTCTCCTGTCTGATAATATAATGTATACTATAGCAATATTCACGTCTCGGCCGAATAAGAATTGCATGATGTTGGTCGTGCTTTGCATACTACGGCCTTTTTGATTTAGTCTATGATAGTCCCCTTTCTAATCACAATGGACGTACAGTACGCCATATGTCAGCACGATGAGCTGTGGATGAATTATAGACCAGACTATATACAGAGCCTATCAACCCTGCAGTCTATTATACTCTATACATTTCCATAAACCGCCATATAATCCCTAAACTTTGTGAATGGAACCATCAATCACTCAAAAATGTTTGATTTAAGTTAGGTGTGTCGCCGATATAAAAGAAAACGAAACATTTATCGTCCCTGCAGGTGCATGGACCATTTAGAGTCATAAAGTCCCGTGTCGCCGTTATTATATATCGCCGGATGTCCTTTCACCCTTTGCACTGCTGCCTGTTTTGTCTATTCGACTCAAATGCTATACGTATACATACAGTGCGTGACTAAACGTGAAAGCCAACATGCTGTCGTTTGCGTCGATCTCTTTAGAGTTCCAATAATAATGCTTTATTTTCCCTATAACGAGGAGGACGGCCGCTGTGGCGACAGGTGGCCATGTAATTGCTTCAAGTGTTTAAAGCACAAATGTTTTTGAATTAGATTTTTTTTACAACCAACTGCTAACAAAGCTGTGAGGTAAAAAGCCGGGCCTGATCTGCATCAGTCGTTCTACAATTTAATATGAGTTATTCCAATAAACCCTGGCTGAGCAGCGAAACAAAAACGAGCTGAGAAAATGAACTGAAGAAAAAGAAAAATAATTACCAGTCGAAGCGACTATAGCTCTAGAATAATTCTATACTCCGTGCTGTCACGATTCATAGATATAATCAACAAGCCACTAAAGTACTGAACAGCAGTCAAAAAAGGAAGAATAGAGATAGAATGTTGTCCTACCTTGATGCATGGGAAATATACGGGCATGCAGGCGTATTCATCCACAAGTATATGCTCGTATGCGTCATCCATCCGCAGAATCCACCAGCAGTGGGAAACAGCAGGGTGAAAGAGGATGTCCTCGTGAATACACCCACACCACTCACAAGGGTGTACACAAGGACATTTAAAGAAAGGGGGGGAAAGAGATAGGTAACTCGATTGATGACATTGATGGTTTCTCCAATCCAGGGGGGGGGGATGCTGTTTATCTAAATAAAAAATAGAAAATGAGTTACGGGAAATTAGATTGACAGAAACAACAAGTAAAGAAAAGTTGAAAATGAGACAGCGCAGTGTAAAACCTAATTGTTAAAAAAAAAAACACAGGAGAATTGAAGGTTATGTAATGCATTACATTTATGCAAGTGATGCATGTTTAAAAAACAGCTAGCAATTTAAAAGGAAATTAACGGAAATCATTACCCAATGAAAAATGATTGGCCTACTGCTAAGATTGTTGATGACGAAAGGTATACCCACCCAAGCAGAACTGTCACTCCTTTTGTTGGTGACGTTCTGGCGTTGGCCAAGGCCTCAAATCTGCACAAAGGAAAAGGTTATACATACAGTGTAAACAAAACTGTCATGCATCGTTATGGGGGCTCAAGCTAAATTGATAATGTTAAAATGCTAATCAGAAACAAACAATCCACAAATTTGTAACAGGTTTCTCTCCAAACTCTAGACTGTATGAGCAGTTAATAAGCTCCCAGCAAATCATTGCATTTGTTTTGTTATGGTTTCATTTACCTGTCAAACAACATGGAAAGAGTGTGTATTCAGCGACCCTTCCAAAAAATTGGTCGTTCTGTTTTCCGTCTCTTTTTCGACATCATCACTTGCCATCCATAAACAAAACGAAAGCAGACGACACTAAGCTCATGCTTTCTACACTACCCAAATGATAATAGAACTATCGATAAAAATAATCGTGCCCCATTCATTATCACGTTCCTTTTTTGAATACGTTTAGTCTGCCTAAAAAATTAAATAATACTGACAATTAATTATAGACTTTGATAATTTATTTTGGATATTTATTTCTTTATTTTTTTATTTTGGAATGAATTTTTTTTCTTTTTATACAAAAAAATGGGGATAAATAATCATTGCTATATGTTGAACTGCGAAATGCATTGTGATTTGGAATTTTTTTCGGGACAGGCCATTATACATATATAAATATCATCTGTTGTACAGCACAGCAGATGGGATCGAAACGACTCGCATAGTTTAGTTTTACTGGCTGCGGTGCCAAAGCCTCCAGAAAGGAAAGTCGATCTGCTGATTGGCCGGCTCGTCGTTGGTGCTATATTGATGTCCTTGCCAATGCAATAATGAGCTTTGGGTGGATTTTGGTAAAAGTCGTGGCTGGCAAAATGCGCCGACGAGTTCATATACGTATAGTAACACTATAGTTAGTACCCTTTTAGTGGCATTCACCAAAACATTAGTAGAAAAGGCCAAAAAAAGGGGTGTATAAGTAGTAACCTTAGTATACGCCTCAAAAATTGGAGAGTGCACGTAAGGGGAATATATAGACCGCAGATCAGCTGTAACCTGCAACAGCGCTATAGCCAAAATAGCAGCAGTGGAGAACAACTCAACTCACATCATCAGCTCACGCAATGTTATAGCCGTAATAGTTATTGAATCTATTACTATTATACAATTGCTGCATTGACTATATTGGTGAGAGGAGAGAGGGAATCAACAAAAATAACATCTGATGAAGTTATACCTATATGTATGGCAAAGTTGCTGGTTTTACTTTTCACAAGTTTCGTTGTGTACTCGGTGAAATCGTTATACCTACACGCCACATTGCTATAACGGAACCCGGACGGAATCTATATTATAGGAGAATTCTATAGCCCTGAGGAAAGGGCTGATAGACTTGTGAGCTTGAGCACATCGCTGTTTAAATAATAGCGTGATATATAAAATTAGTGAAAATGTCATTCTGCATCCTGCACCGCCGAATATTGGCAAGTATCATCTTAATTGTTTTCCTATTTGGAGCCGGATGGCAGATGATGTACAGTCCAGTCAGAGAAAATCAACTGATGACATCAACGCCAATTGGGTCAGCAGATGCTAAGGAGTTTAACTCGTCGACTATTGGCGACAGCAAGAATAAGGAACATAGCATCAATGTTACGCCGGAGAAATCATCGCCATCAGAAACAACAATTGTATTAGGCCTATTCACTGACAGAAGCACTTCAGCACCAACAACCGTTTCAAAAGCGACCGTCAGCAGCGAACGTTACGAGCTGATGGAGGCATATGCAAACGATCCACCGTTAAAGGTTGCTGAGCCAGCAGCACGTTTCAAGCGGATACTCTTGTGGAACGAGGTAGAATAAATACGACCATTTTATATATAGACCAATATATATTTAGCTAGCTATTATATATAATAGGCCTATTAAGTAATATACTATACTCCCGGCAGCTAATATATTAGGCTACATTATCGTCATCATCCCCCGCATTCCTATCATCATCAGTTATTTAAACAACACAACCATTTGTTGATGAGCAATGACTTTTTTAGGCTTTTTATGGCAGCAAGAATTTCGAGATTGGAAACGGTCGTGATGGCTTCCGTGAATTCGAATGCCCAGTGTGGCAGTGCGAAACGTCAGACAACCGAACCGACGCCCACCAATACGACGCCGTCGTCTTTCATCTTCGCGGATGGAAACCCGACAATGTGCCACAACGTCGCTCACCTCATCAGCGCTACGTGTTTTGGAGTTGGGAGGCGCCAGTTTGGCGCATCTACGGCGACGACACGAGTGCTATGGCCAATTTCTTCAACTGGACCATGACGCACCGGTGGGACTCGGACATGATCCACCCTTACGGCTACATCACACCAACGGGAAACGTCCCCCTTCATCCCACTCCAAATCAGATGAAGAAACTTTTGTTATCGTCTAATGAAACCACCAAAGTCAATTACGCCCAGGGAAAGACCAAAATGGCCGCCTGGTTCGTGTCGCATTGCAACTCGCAGATGAGCCGCAGAATTGAAATGGTCAATATACTTCAAAATTACATCCGAGTCGACGTGTACGGCGCGTGTGGAAATCTGACGTGCCCAAAGAAACAAGATAAATCTTTCGTGTCGAGCGACGAATGCCGGGACATGGTGGCCAAAAATTACAAATTCTATTTCGCCCTGGAGAATTCCCTCTGCCGCCATTACGTCACCGAAAAGTATGTTGACGTTTAATTCAATTATTTCAAATCGAAAATTTCCTATCACTCATTTGTCGTTTAATAGATTTTTCGACAACTTGCGCCGCCCGATCCTGCCCGTCGTTTACGGCCTCCACGACGATCACGAAAAACTGGCACCGCCGCATTCCTTCATCAACGCCGCCAAATTCAAATCAATGAAAGCCCTGGCCGATTATCTGATCCTCCTGGACAAGAACGACACGCTGTACAACGAGTATTTTTGGTGGAAGCCTCACTTCCGGGTGCGGGACAGCCAGCGGGACAAGAACCAGGGCATGTGCCACCTGTGCGCCGCCCTGCACGACCCGACTCGCCCGCGCCAAATCTACGCCGACATGACCGACTGGTGGGAAAAACAAGCCAAGTGTCAGATACCCGAAATTTCATAATTAAGTTTGTATCGTCGGCCGGCACTCCCAATCGATGCAATCGATGTTCTCCGGTCGTCATTAATATTATAGTATATATATATTACTATATGTATTAGCCTACACTTGATATTATAGCCTACCATGAGCATACTTATCTGCGACTTTCTATGCTGATGTGACGTATCTGTGTATGTGTGCGTATGCACGGCTACATGGATGTGTGTGTAATACAGACTCATGTAGCCGCATGTAGCCGAGCTATAAGAGTAAAACACCATGTAGGCCTATATACTATAATATAGGCCTATATAAGCGAACCAGCATATAGGACTGCATAGGCTATACGCAGTTTTCTTTTTCTATCAAGGTATATAGTCCTATATACTGTAGTAGCCTACCTAGACTACTTTTTGACGGTTCGCGTCACTTAATATTTTGAGAAAAGAGGATGGCAGCCATGGCCTGTGGTTATTAAGGGAATAAAGGTTATATGATCAACCACCGTCGATCAATTATATATTGTTAGACCTATTTTGTTGAATATATGACGTATCATTATAGTGCCAACATGAAATACAAAATCGGACTTTTTTTTAAATAACTATATTCAAACTCAGGTTTTGGGACCGACAATTTGCATTTTCAGTTCTGATATGCGTGCTTTTAATTCTTTCGTTTCGTACGCTTGCAACAAACGAAATCAAGTTTGAATTGATTTCCAAAATCCAGAATGTCTTTTGACCATCGAAGCGACTCGCAGTTTAGTTTTGCTGGCTGGTGCCGAAAAGAAAGTCAGATCGATCGGCCGGCTCGTCGTTGGTCTTATTGTCCTTGTCAATGCAATGAGCTTTGGTCTGACTTTGATGGTAAAAGTGGTGGCTCACGAAATGGGACGAGTTCATTGCGTCGGAGGATCCCGTTGTCCACAAGACCGAATTGCGCACGAAACACGCGTCGGCGTAGCTGGCCGGCATATCGACAAAAATTCTAAAAACAACGCGGCAAAATGGTCGGCAGCACAGCATCAGCAGCGACCCCATCAATTATTTATTTAGGAATATATACAATGCTGTATAGCTAATATAATGTCTAGTTTGTTATATATCAAATGAAGTTATTAGGCCTACTGGTTGGACGTGCGGAGTTGAACTTTGGCCTTGACGGCACACAATCCCACGAGGTACATGTCATCCCATATGAAATAGGGAGTGACTTGCATGGCCGACAGGATGGGACGGACGGCGCTGCCGGCAATCACCACTCCGGCCCCTTGGAAGTAAATGGGGAACTTGTGCCACGGCCAATTCTCGTAACTCGTCATCCATTTACCTATACAAATTCACTATATTGTGTAGCCTATATACATCAACTGTGCTGATGGCACAAAAAGTTAGACGCTCGAAAGAAAAACCTATATACTACCTCCCTTCCGGTCCGGAATAAGTCCTCCGCATTGGCGGCCGTAGATACTTTGATCGGTCACCGTCAACGAGTGAAGGACCGTCGCCAAATTGTGGACGTTGACGTAGACGTCGTCGTCCACTTTCAGGACGAAATCGACTCGAGGGCAATAGGTGTCGACCCAGTTGAAGAGACTGGCCACTTTGACCGACAAGTCCACGTACCTGTCGATCATGTTGACCTGTAAAATGTCGCCGAATTGTTCGCTTTCCTCCTTGACTTTTTGCTGGACGACGCTGTCGTTTGTTAAGCCGACGAGGAAGCCGAAACCCACCACGTCCAGCGGATGATTCAAATTCGTTTGATTTCTCAAATGAATGGGCCACGTTTGGCGAATGGCGGCCCGTCTGTCGAAATTGTTGGGACCCGAAATGACGCTGACAAAGAGACTGCGCCGATGACGACTAGCATTTTTGCTGTTGATGCTGCCGTCAAGGCCGGCGGCGGCACAAGGGCCTATGTCGATGGGATAGCGGAACCAGCTAATGTCATTGACAACCGGTCCCTCCATCCCGGGCAACATTCGATTCCCAGCACTGCTGATGGGCAAACTTTTCAAACCCAAGTTGGCCGTCATGAACCGGATGTAATTCTCGATGCCGTCGTACTCTTTGTCACGCAAATGAAAAGCTAGGTAATCGAACAATTTTCGATTGATGCTGATGGTGACATCAGTGCTGTCGTTAGTATCCAATCTACACCCTTTCTGTGTGCAGCACAGCGACGCATCAGGGAAATCAATTTACAGTATAGAATCAAAAATGTGAAAACAATTTGTCATGCAAAAAAGACAACAGCCAGTAAACATATTAACCTGCTCATTGAGGAAAGATGACTGATGGACCAAATCGACCAAATAAATCAAATAAGAAAGAGTACCAATCAATAAGAGCCATTTGAGACTGACGTTGATATTCAATGGTATTTTTTTGAAGGGTAACATTCTCCCTGTGAGACAACCTATCGACGTTCAGTTGCCCAACTCACTGCGCCGCAGTAATACTGTATACGTTTGCTGTACAAGGTTTTGACTATATCACATGCACACATGTACAGTCACGCGTGTTAGTTTCTTGAGCATCAGGCAAACTGTTCCATGTGATTTTAACTGTATTTGACGGAAGGTATATCTTAGGAAGCTCTCTGCACCTCTAATTTGTTTTTTCGTTCTGGTAGGAAAGTTGAAAGAGAGAAAGGAATAGGCTAGAAGAAGAAAAAAAATTAATCCAAAGAAGAGAAAAAGTGTGCTTTTTAGTAGTTAAAATAAAAAGATATACTATTATACATATATATAATATGCTTCTCTTTTTTTGTCTCGGAATAAATAAAAACTTAAGCTACTGAAACAAATTTATAAAATAGCATTTTTACTGGAAATAGTGGAAAATGGGAGAAAAGGGGGAAATTGGGAAAAAAGGGAAAATGGGGAAAATGATGGGGGAAATTTTTACCTTGGTTCTCTTGAAAAAGAGTCGGCAACCCTTGTATGTTTATTTAATAGCGGTTGGATATGAAACTATAACCCCTCCTTCGCTCTGGTTCATTCAAAATGGGAGGGGTCATAATCTCTTCATTATTTTAGATGATTATATCTTGTATAATATAGTCACTGCAGCGTTTTGACTCCTGAAAACTTTTCGAAAAATCGCCCAAAATTCGGAATCCCCCCACCAGCAAGTGTTAATTTGTAGCCTACAGCATAATAGGACATGCCGAGTATGCCGTTCCCGGCCGTTCCCTTATATATTCGCGGGGAGTCCGCTGTTTTCTGCTGGTGGTGGTGTTACCCGTTTCCGCTGTCACTATTTCGAGTTCAGCACACAAGCTTTTCAGCAACCGCTATTATATCTTCGTCTTTTTTAAATCTACGCTATCAATAACGGTACCGTGGGCTACAAGAAAAATCGGCGGGGCCCGACAAAATATTATTCAAGTCGTGTTAAACCGCCATAAGCGGCGTGTTATAATAAGTAGGCCTATAGTAGTAGAAAACATGATTTGAGTAATATATCCCTGGCCTTTTTTAAGTAGTCACTCATAACGCCAATATGCTCATAACGCTCACCGTAGGCCTATTAATATTGGCGCATTGAAGTCGCACAGCAGCATGCATATTATCTTTGCTCTGAATGCGGAACCGTTGCAACTTTTAAAAGCTAGATAGGCTATAGCCTAATACAGATATGCACTGCTAAAATGGCAACAAATTTGTCGAAGTTTAGTGTACGTATAATGTATTGTGCCTTGATTCCGCAGGCTAAACGGATGGGTGAAAATATGCATCAAAGTAAAAATGAACAGGCTCATTTTGGTTAATTGTCGTGTTGGTACCGTTTGATCCGGTGCTGACGACGCATTGGGTTTTATTTTGATAGAAGTTTTCAATAGCCACGTGAGACTGATTCATTAAACTGCCCGAAGAAGTCAGCCATGAAACAAAAAGACGCAGATTGCAGGGTCGGGATAAGTCAGGGCATTCCATCGAGAAGACGCTGTTGGAAGAATAAATAAATTTTAAAAAAGGCATAAATAGGCTATATTAGCCTATATACGTCAGTTGAAAATATATAATGATGAAAAATGTAATAACCTGGTCGATTTGGAAGAAAAATGAAGAGTGATGTTAGTTTTTTCTGTACAAATACCGATGTAATAAACGTCATCAGACGTCATTATAGGCGTCGTTTGCATGGCAGCCAATAAAGAAAGAATTGAATTCCCGGAAATGACCACACCCGGCCCATTAAAAAAACGAGGATATCTAGTCCATGGCCACTCCTCGTATGAGATAAAATGTTTTCCTTCTGATTAAAAATTCGTTGTTTTATAACTTGATTTCCCTGAAATAGGCCTATATTGAACTCGCTACTGTAGCCTATATATTTACCTCGATCAGGAATGTAGTCTCTACCGTAACCAATATAGGAACCGAACAACGTCTGATTGATGGACGGTTGCACCTTCTGCTCGTTAACGAAATGAGCTAGATTGCGCACATTGACGTAGACATCGTCGTCCACCTTCAGTAGAAAATCAATTTGTGCTGCGCAGTATCTGTTCAACCAGTTGAAGAGGCCAGCCACTTTAATAGCCAATCTATAATATATGTCAGGGATTTCAATTTGAAGGATGTCTTTGTGAGTTTTGCTTTCTTCTTCGATTTTGATTTGCGTTACATTTTTGTCCGCCAATCCTAAAATGAAAGCGAATCCGATAATGTTCATCATTTTTTTGTGATCGTCGAGATTGAGATGAGTTCGCCACGTCTGTCGGATTATGTTTCGCTTCTCGAAATTATCCGGGGCCGATACGACAGCGATGAAAACACTTGGATAATCTGTTTTCACTTTTTGACACGGCGAAATGGTGATGGGATACCGAAACGACGTAAAATTATTAATCACGGGACCGTATTCCGGTTTGAGTGGTTCGATTCCGGCCAACGGCAACATCCCTAGGCGAGCCACCGTGTACCGGGTGTAGTTTTCCGCTCCGGGGTAGGGCGTGTTCCGCAAATGTGTCGCCATGTAATTAAATAACTTTCGATCGAGTGCTGCTGTTGTCGTCGTGTTGGCTTTTAAATGAATTTCCTTTTCTTTCTCAGTTTGCAATGTTTTTTTCAGGCTTAGCATCTCGTTTTGGCAAACATTAATTTTTCCTTCTAGAATTTGTTTCTCTTGGTATAAAAAATCTATCGTTTCGTCCAGATTCTTGTTGTCACATGAAAGTTTGGCAATATTGGTGTCGTCTACCATCACATTCCTAATAGATTGGAACCTCTAAATGGTATATCCGTATTAGTAGAAATATTATTGTAATAAACATATATATTTATCAAATAAGTGATTACAAGATAATGTCGGCACGATAAAGACGTGCTGTAAATAACAGCTTAATAGTATATATAGGGCCTACCTGCTCAGCATAAAATAGGCCTATGTTAGAATAACAAATGAAGTAGAAAACGCCGGTGGTTATTAATAACAGCAATACGACACTGATAGCGATGAATAATTGTGGACTCAAAAATCGCCGGAATTTTGTCAGACTATTCAAATTCATGATGGCCTTTGCTGTGCGACCTTTGTGCCGGGGATAGATTTTCAAAAACAAATTTTGGTATAGTTTTGAAATTTAGTTTAGTTTTAGTGTGTTTGACCCATCAGCGACCATCAAATATACTCAATATAATCAAGAGAGGTATATGGGAATAACTAACGTTCAACCTTCGCTATTCGAGTTGTATATAGTATATCGCATATAATATGCTTATAGCCATCTATCGTAATTATATTTAGCCACTCCCACATTCAAATGCGAACTCTACCCTATGTAGTAGTTATTTTTTCTATACCAAGATTTTCGGTTGTGGCCGGTTGTGGCTATATACATTCTATATTAGCCTATATGTAGCACTCAACGCATCCATCATATATATATATATAGCCTAATTCGTCCATATATCAAACAGTTTTGGGAAAAAGCAACCCAATAAGTGGCGTAGCTTCAAGGAAGAAATAATATATGTATTAGCGAAAGCGTAGGCCTATAGATTTGTAAAAATTCGACGTGAAGAAAATCATCAATCCAAATGGCGTCACTTGCCAATTACTACATTTGGAATAGACTATTGTCATTGAGTTATCTGAGACCAGGTATTCGGCTTGTGCACCTTGTAGTCCTATTCGTGTGTTTTGTCACGTTTTTTTTATTTTTGATCGTGTTTTTTAACTGGAAAGTCGTTTCCGTTTGGTCAAGTGAACGGTTCAACACTCGAGTTCAGCAGAAAGTATCGATTGATACAAAAGTTGATCACAGTCAATGTTGTGTGTCTCCCGGTAGTTCGAAAGATATTTGCGGCCAATCCAATTGCACTTTTCCATCGTGTCCAGCCGCATCTCCTCAGACTTTAAATCAGTTGAAGCCCAACAGACACAACGCATTTTTCCTGGAGACATCCGGCAACGGCAAATTTCTGAACATCCGCCAGGCCTGTGCCGTCGAGTCACTGGCCTTTCACAATCCAAATTTGACCGTCAACGTCCTTTTCATGATGGACAACACATCAACACACAGCAATGGAATCAATCGAAGCAAAGTGCTGCCAGCCGAAACTAATCTCGAAAAATTAAAGGAGAAATACACCAACATTGAGTTCATAACTCTCAATTTGGACGACTACGTTGCCGGGACTCTGCTGGAGAAATGGTATCACTGCAACGACTGGAGGAAAGGGCCGTATCACGTCGCCCATCTTAGCGATGGACTCCGTCTTTTGACACTGCACAAATACGGCGGATATTATTTCGACCTGGATATCATCTTTGTAAGACGAGTCACTTACTACCATAACTTTGTTTCTGCGGAAGCGAGTAATGGTTTGTGCAACAACGCCATTCATGTTGACTATGGGCATCCAGTTATACAATTGGCTGTTAGAGATTTCCCCTTACATTACAGGTGATTTAAATATGCTATATGAAGATCAATCGTATATCATATAGAAGACATTTACGCTTGTTCGCTTGAGGCGCAATTTTTGAGATTTTTTTTAAAATGCCTACAGGAAAGAAGCCTGGACACACAACGGGCCCGATTTGTTGATGCGAGTCATGAAGACATTTTGTGGGGAGGAGAACCTCAGCAAGATGTATTATATCACTTGCCGAGGGTTCAGCGTCTTACCCATGCTGGCGTTCAATTCCTTACATTACAGCAGATGGAAAGACCTATTCAGTCAAAGGCCAACCAATGAGACTCGAGCACCGAGTTGGATCAGCAAAGAAATCGTCGGTGTCCACATTTGGAACAAGCTCAGCTATAATGAAACGGCGTACAAGAATTCGACACAGGAATACGTCCGACTGGTCAGGGACAATTGTCCCGTCACCTTCTCCATTGCACCCGAAACTTTTTAATTTAATTATAATACTTTTGCTGGTCTGATGTCTTATGCCTGTTTACTACTACTCCCACAGAAATATGTCCAATTTCAATAGTGGACAATATTATAATATACCCCCATTATTATATTATACCCCCCTCTTTTCTTAACTCTACCTTTTAACATCACTAACTATTTTACCGCGATGCGGCAGACGGTTAAGCAACCCTTTTACCTGACGCTAAATGAATAGAAAATAAGGCTGATAGACAGATTCTATTAATTGCCACTATTCTGTCACGCCACCATTTAATTCTAGAACTCTTGCTAATCAAGCGTTCGTAAATTTCATTTTGCGTTCCGTAAAAGGGTTGCTTAACCGTATCCCGTTTCATTACGCTTGACACCCTATGTAGACCCATTCCTTTGTTCGACAAGCAGACGGTTCTCGAACAAAGGATTGGGCCTACACTGAGTGTCAAGCGTAATAACAATCTTAGTTCTGCTATCGGCCGCTGTGGTGCGCATCGGCGTAAACTGCGCACGATTTTTTGCTCGACTACTACTTTTTCATTGGAATAACATCTATAGCCCACCTAAAAATAAAAACTTCGTTTGATGATATCTTGTTCCGTGGCAATCGATATTACAATAATATATAGGCCTACACAATTAATATTAAGAGGATTATATATTCGTAATATAAATTAACCATACATACTAAAGGTATTAGCCTATAATACATACTGTAAGACATGTTATTATTTCATGTTCCACCTATATATAATTTAGTACTGACGCAGTAGCCTAATATTGGATGATGACTAAATGAAAAAGCAAAATGTGGGCGTGAGCGGGAGAAATTTCCACGAGTAGCCTACATTTCTCCATCACCCAATAGTCATGTTCCTCTCTACTACTGTATATAGCTACTATTTGAGAGACAGCATCAGGAAAAGAACACGTGTGTTGTCTAATTTATCTGATAGCTACCGACTAGTAGCGACATTTTATATTTTCAGTTACATTACGATCCCTAAGGCTATATAACGTATACACAGCACGAAAAGTATCAGATATTTTCATAGCGGGTCGTGTGTGGAATTCTATGATTTCTTTTGAACAAATGGAAAGACAAGAATTTCGTTATCGTTTCGCCTATCGCTTGAGAACGACACTTTTCAATCATCTCCGTCTCGTCAAAATCACTAGTTTAATTTTGATGGTTTTTATGATTAGTGAAATTTACTTCTACCCAATAGCCAAACTATTTAGGCCTATGGGAGAACACATGTTTTTTTTAACCACTGAATCAAGATATTTATTAAACTTTACCCCTATTGCAAGTTTAGAAGATGATGTAACAAGGGCAACACAGCCCATGACTCAGTCACTATATATATTGACGACAACACAACCCAGCAGCAGCACGAATAAACAGTCACTGAAGATGGACAGTAGCTACGAACGTTATAAACTGGTAGAGAAATATGAAAAGGATATTTTGCTGGACGTTAACCCGCCGTTCAAACGAATTCTATTCTGGAATGACGTAAGAATTAAGAAACCGTCATATGTTTCCCTTAATGCGCTGATTTGTCAGCAAATTCAAATTTAATTTCAGTTTTGGGGAATTCCTGATTTTCGCCTGGGAGTCGGCCGTGATGCATTTAGCAAATGGGGATGTCCAGTTTGGCAGTGCGAAACTTCGACGAATCGCAGCGATGTCCAGAACTACGACGCTGTGATCTTTCATATGCGAGGAAGTTGGAAACCAAATGACTTGCCCCAAAACCGGTCTCTTCATCAGCGTTACGTTTTTTGGCTTTTGGAATCGGCGGATTGGACTGAAGCCTTGGACACGAAGCCGTTAGGACATTTTTTCAACTGGACCTTGACGTACCGATGGGACTCCGACATGGTTATGCCTTATGGTTACGTAAGACCGACAGGAAACGTTCCTCTTCATCTAAGTGACGACCAAATGAAGGGATTACTATCCAATCAAAAAGTCAATTATGCAATCGGAAAGACGAAAATGGCCGCCTGGATGGTTTCAAACTGTGCTGGTTCGCATAGCAGTAGAAATGAGATGGTCAATATAATTAAAAAGTATATCCAAGTTGATGTGTACGGTGCCTGTGGAACTATGTCATGTCCAAAGGAGGTGGGCGTAGATAATTCGAGTGAAGACTGTCGTGATATGGTTGGCAAAACCTACAAATTTTACATGGCCCTCGAAAATTCGTTATGTCGCGATTACATCAGCGAAAAGTAACGAACCTGTACATCCTAAATATGTTATGTACAAGTGTATTATTTAAATGGTTATTTTTCAAAAGGTTTTTCGGCATGCTTCATCGTCCGATAATCCCGATCGTCTACGGACTTCACGATCACTACGACAAGATTGCGCCGCCGCATTCTTTCATCAACGCGGCCAAATTTGAAAATATGCGGAAATTGGCCGATTACTTGATTCTCCTGGACAAAAACGACACGCTGTACAACGAATACTTTTGGTGGAAGCCCCACTTTGAATCCCGATACAAGCAGAAAGATGTTAACATTGGCATGTGTCACCTGTGTGCCTCTTTACACAACAAGACAATGCCACCGAAAACCTATCCAAACATGACTGATTGGTGGGACAATCAATCTTTCTGTAAACGTTCACCGCCAGTTTCATAAAGTCTCTGTAGTTTATTTGATATCGAATGAGCAAATAAAAAAGTCGATGGCAAAGGTATAGAATTCTTTTGCATTCCTTGCGCTTTATTTTGAATCAGCAAATATACAGATTTTTTTTTTTTTATTATTATTTGGGACGTGTTGAAAAATTGGATAAATTGTTATGGAGACCAAAATAAACAAAAATCAGCCTGCTAATCACATCCTCCCCGGGGGCCCGGCCTACGTCACTTTCTTGATGTTGACGATGATGGTTCCATGGTCTAAAGAGACAAGCCAATTGAATTATTCCATTAACTAATTATATCATTATATTATAGTATTACGAATTTACGAAATTACGACCTTTTTTGAAATTATTGATTGACGAAATTTTTAAATTGCGCTACGCAGCATGGCAGCAACTCAAGTTTCGTCTGCGTCTGCCACGTGAGAAGTCTCAAGTCTGAAACCTGTGTGGCTCTGTTGCTGTGAGATTCAGATTTTGCAAAATGTGAATAGTTAAAGCACGAATAATGATTAAGTTTCCTACAAAATCGGTTGTATCTCCCTTTTTTTTATTTTTTTATTGAAGTGTTTGTGTTTCATGTCACTGTCACTGCTGTAGAATGTAGACAACTTGTCTGACAAATGTGTATAATTTAAGTTCTTTTGATCAAGAAAGTTTTGGAATTTAAACCACACATAGAATCACGCCTTAATTTATCTAAAATTCATTGTGACAGGTTCAATTAGGATAAAGTAATATGTGTGAGGGGGCAATAGATGAAGTAATTGAAATGGTCTACATTGGTGAACACCGGTGAACATATGACATCTAGGAAGAAATCTGCGATTCAATTTTTCCTGACTAAAATATTGGAATTGTACTACACAAATTTAAGTAATTGCTTTTCTATACTAATAATATCTAATGTGAAATTTTTTAATACCAATCAAGTAATGATGCATTGACGTTTGATCCATGATCTCAATTGGTTGTCAACCCCCAACAAAAGATTACCTAAACTAGAATCATCATTCTGTAAGTCTTACATGTTTTGCTTATTATAGAGTATGAAAATAATATCGAGACTATTTCAAACTAGAAAACCAAAACCTGATGAGTGATGACTGATGACAATTCCATCCCGTCAAGTAAGGTTTTTTCTAGTATGTTCTTCATTTCACCCATTTTCTATACTAGTAAATTTTATCCTGATCATATAAGCCTTGAGACGTAATCGAGATAATCAACGTTAAAATCTAAACGAATCAAAAGCCAATTCATCCTACCCCGTAGATGGGGGCAAGTGGGTGAGATTTTTTCGTTTTGGTTTACTATACCGTTATTTGTAAGAAGAACCTGTGATGCAATTTGAAATTTTGATTTTTTTTTTGGCAAATGAAAAAAAAATTATAAAAAAAATTGTACAAATTGAAAAATCCATCATACTCGTAAAGTGCAGTGCAAGTGGTTGATGATTTGATTGCTGAGACGATGGTGGTGAAATCGATGGCACTGGGAACGGGGTGCGTCGTTCTCTGCTAATACACACAAGTCCGGAGTTTGCTGGATATTGTGCCGTGTGCTGCCCCTGTGTGTTATTCTCGAATGTTTTTATCCATGCTTATATTGTTTTCCCCCAGTTTTAGTTTGTGTGTCATAAATTTTATTACATTTTTACATATTTCGTTGTTTCAGGTTGACATTCCGTTTGTTTGGAGGATCCGGCCATTTCTTCATCACCCAGTCTTCCTGATATGGTTTTCCCCTTTCCTCGTTTCACGACGGGGACATCCTTTTGTCTTATTATTCCTCATTTTTTTTTCAGGTACCGTTGGAACCGTTCGTCGAGTCTTCAGACTCATTTTCGTTCTTCCCAGCAGTCAAGGTAAGAAATCAAAAAACCTGCTGATGTGTTTGTTTTGAGGATATTTGTGTCTACCGATCTTTTGTAGCCTATGGGGGGGTTGAGAATTAAGCGATCGTTTGCGTTAGACTCAAATAGGTTGCTGGCTTGCTGCCACTTCCAGAAATGTTTCACTCGATCGCATAAATATGAGAAAATAGAAAGTTGGTGCAATAGAAACTGTTTGCATTCAGTGATGAGTTTCACTTGAAATCGGCAAACATTAATAGCCTTAGCCTAAGCTTAAGTAAGTAAGTTTTTCCGCTGATGCAAGTCCATTCAGTAGGGGAGGCGGAGTCGTTTAGACGACCAGCCTCATGGCAAACTTGTTTTTTTTTTCTCCTTTTTTTTCAATACAGTGTGTTACCATATGCTGCGAAAAAATGTGTTGCAGTGTAGAACCGACACTGAGCAGTATATTAACTATAATAGTGGACTTTTTCCAGAAAGATTTCGGGATCTTTTTCACCTAACTTCAATTCACAAAGACGGCTAAACCAGCATTGCTTAGTCTCTATAATTACGTGGTAAACGTTCAGATATTGGAGAGCGTTAGAAATTTCTAAAGGCGAAAAGCGCAATGCAAATAAAAGCGTCTCCGTCGGTCACTCGTTATGGCTTGCTATTACTGTTGACCATTCAGGTATTATAATAAGTCAATATTTGTTATTAAAAATTGGTGTTGAGCATGTTAATATTATATTTTCTCCTTTCAGAATACGGCCACAGTTCTCTGCATGCGGGCCTCGATGATCAACGCTTCGGCGGCCAATCAAAAGTACCTGGTGTCTACCTTGGTCCTCACCATGGAAACCATCAAAATCACTCTGATTACGGCCCTGATTGTCGTCACCGAATCGAATTTCTCCGTCATAGAAGCGGCCAAACTCTTGTACAAAGAAATCCTGTGCCGGCCGCTGGAGGCCTTGCCTTTGGCCGTGCCCAGTTTCCTCTATGTCGTCCAGGACAATTTGATTATTTACGCCCTGTCGTGTGTCGACGCCACCACCTACCAAGTGAGTCTATTTAATCGATAATATAATTAGCAGCCATCAAATCATATTCTGATTCAAAATGGATATAATGTTTTGTTTTACCTGCATGAATGACCAGGTAACGTATCAGGCTAGAATATTGACGACGGCCTTGTTCGCCAGGATTTTACTCAATCAAGTCATATCAGTCCAAAGGTGGCTTTCCCTGTTGTTGCTCATGTCGGGAGTCATTCTGACTCAGGTATAATAATTAGACAGCAGAGCTAATAGACCTAAAAATTGTCTTTATATTCTACTCTAGTACTCTTTGATTTGCCTCGCCTCATCAGGTTCACTTCCATCAGGAGAGTGGGGATTTGAGTTTCCGGTCTAATAAAGATGACGCGACTTATTGGCTGGGCCTTTTGGCCATCGGATGCGCCACAATGACCAGCGGATTCGCCGGCGTCTACAACGAGAAGATCATCAAAAACGGACAGCAGCCGCTGCTGCTCATCAGAAGTTTCCAGCTCAGTAACATTCAACTAAATTATATATTTCATATAATATCGAACATTATATATCGACTTCTGATTTTTATTAGGTTTGTTTTGCGTTTTCTTTGCCTTGATGGGCGTCGTGATCAAGGACGGCGCCGTCGTCATTCGCCAAGGCTATTTTCACGGCTACACTCCATTCGTGTGGCTCATAGCCGCCATGCAGGTCTGTTGTTATCCATTATTTTGACTTTTGTAGATAAACATAAAACCAATCAAATCATCAAAAAGGCTGTGGGCGGGATACTCGTGGCCGGAACGATGAAATACGCCGACAACATTTTGAAAACGTTCGCCACTGCCAATTCGATCGCCCTGTCATGCGTCCTCTCCCATTTTCTACTGGGCGACGACGACACTTTTACTCCAACTTTCCTCATCGGCACTTGCGTCATCATCTTGGCCACTTTTCTTTATTCCGCCAATTCTGTGCCCCCCAAAAATTGAAATGCAATTAATCAATTCCGAGTGAGTTTTCACTGGAATTGATATCATCAAATAACCTGTGATATTTTTCATCGCAAGATTCAGGTTAAGATGTTGCGTGTAGAAATAAGTTCTATAGATATTCCGAAACTAGGCCACATAACCAACGACTAACAAAACTGGGGCGTTTTTAGTAACCACCCCCTACCACCCCACCTACTCCTAAGAGGCTTTATCTTACACAGTAAACAGCGAGGGTTCGCAACTCGGTCGGCAGAGTGTTCGAGATGCCGGAATTTGCTTGAATCTTATTCTTAGTCCTTTATATTTACATATGATGAAAGTTTTGCTAAAGGATTTTGTGAATCTAAGTAAATTTAACGAATAGTGTTCAACTGAAAAATCAAACATACTCTTTCTTATATTGTCACATCATCATGATTTTATATTTTTATCAAACAATTCACTTTTTTTTTTCATTTGAAAACCAGTCACAGTATAGGTAATTATGGACTAGGAGAATTAGGTGATTGCATGTCTAGGAGCTGGCGGACCATGTCTCCGAATGGATACTCGTAAGTGCGGATGTTGTTCTCGTCAAAGACGGGCGTCTGGTTGTATTTGGGGTCCACTGCAATAACAATTGATCAAAACACGATTTGCATTCCATCAGAAAAAAATGATAAATTTGGTATTGGAACATTATCACAAATAACTCACTGTAGCTGCGGTGATTCATGAGCAAATGGATGATATCCAAATGGCGCCAGTCAAATTTCCGATTCTTGTAGAGATTCATTGAAACGCTAGTGGCAGCCCCGAAATCGCCTTTGACGCGATGGATCAAATGCGGTTTCGGCAACAGGATTTCAGTCGTTGGCCGTTCTCCCGCATTGTAGTACCTGCAACAACATGTTAATTTAATTAATTTAAAACATAGGTATTAATCAACCAATTGAAATATTACCATCGATCCGAATGATAATTGCCCTTGTAAGATTCCAGCCAGAGTTTGATGAAACGGGAATTCTTGTGGGCAATTAAAGTTTGGGTGCCCATGAATTGTTTGTCGTCCCAGTTGAGGGCGCACTCGAATTTGCGGTACTTGTCCAGCGAGCGGATGACGAAGCAGTCGTTGTCCAGGTAGATGCCGCCGTATTGCATCAAAACGCGGATGCGTCCGATGTCGCTCCCGTGGTGGAACCGCCATCCGTCGCTCAGTTTCTGGCCGAAGATTTCCGTCGGAGCTTCGAGGTACTTGACTCGAATGCGGGACCAGAGTTGCTCGTCTTTTCTCACCCAGTCCCAGTACTTGCCGTCGTAGGTCACATTCTTGATGTTGGTGTGGTAATAAAAATGGTCCGGCCGGTGGTTGCGCATCGCCGCTTTTAAAACGATGTAATCGACGAAATTGAGTTCGAATTTGTTGAAACGGATAAAGTGGATAATATTCGGGACGATGTAGCCATCGGCTCCCGTCTCGTTGTTAAAGTCATCGGTAAACTCGTCAATTTGGGCTAGATCTTCGTTGTCGGGAGATGGTTCATTTGATTTGGATGGATGGAAAAACCTATAAAAATGATTACAAATGAGTCATAGGCCTACGAAAACTATTGACATGTGAAGTTGATTACAGTTTGTTTGATTGTTGGTTGACGAACGAGAAGAAACAGCAGCCGACGATGACACCAGCAATCACAGAAGAGCAAGATATTCGACGAGAAGCACGAAAGAGCATTCTGTCGACTATTGTATGTAATAACAGTTTGTAAAATTTCTTGGGTAGAGGCCGAAAGGCAATCTATAAAGACGCAGTGATGCAGCTATTTCACTCAGAGGTGAAGCTCGTCGACGCTTTGCGGATTTATAACCCCAAGAGCATCCTGCCGCTGATGTGGCGCTTATAACTAAACAAGCTGCACTCCTAAAAAGTCTCTTTCTGGCACCTGCATGTCGCATTATACCTGCTGGTGACGATATCATTTGAATTGGCCCTTTTCGTCATGGAAGACTGTCATCAGCCCGTCCCCATATGTTTAGGGGAGAGTTTGAGGGTGGAGCTCAGATTGTCAGTACTACTTGTCAAACGACTAAAAACAGCCCAAACTGTTGATCATGAGAACTCGAAAACATTGGGTTACATAAGCAGATTAATATTATTCCAATCATTTTCAATTTTCTAAATAATTCATCGGAAACTGAGATCTAATTAATGACTGATTGACTAATAATGATGCCTTTGAAACCCAGATGTCATCATTCACATTAATTGCAGGTGCAGCTCGGGAAAATAACCATGACAAAAAACAATAGCACTGGACACCGACAAATAAGAAAATTAAATTAAATCAAATTGTTTACTAGATATGTTCATGTTCATTCAAAATTTGAGGATAATGAAATGATTTGCAACAAAAAAATTTGTTTGCTTGAAGTAATAACGGTAATAATGACTAATGAGTAATGATCGTCGATAAAAGGTGGCGCGGCGTCCTGTATTTGTTGCTATGGCAATTTGGCAGAAATGTAAATTACACAGACTGTCTGCTGCTTCGTCTCGTGGTGATTACGTGTTTTGCATTCTGCCCGAAAATTAAATGTTAACACTGTTTAATAAACAGTGAAAATTAAATTTAAAAAAACGTAAGCGAATTTGAATACAACAATTTAAGAGCCTATAACCAGCTGAGTCCTCGATAGAAAATTTAACCCTTCGCTATCACATTGCAGTTGTGAAGGAAGTTCCGACCACGTGTCGAATTCTTATCAGGCAGCTGATGGGGAACAATGGGTGAAGATTTTGATCAATCCAACCTGTCATCACTCCACAGAGGACATCTGAATTGCAGCTGTTTTACCATTTGGCTTATCTTCGCACTTGTTCTCCCCTCTCCACCAGCAGCTCTTTGTCTTCCCACTCCAAACTTCTGGCCGATAGGATGGCAGGAAAGGCAAGTAAGCTGCCCATTCTTGTCTGTTTTCAATAATAATGACACACCAACAGTTTTTGGTCAGCCAAGGAGAAAGTCTTGCGTAATGAATGGGGTCACCTTTTCAACCAAGGAGTGATGAGGGGGATGTCATAAGTGCACTGAGGCAACTCCCGATCATGTGCTGACTCTTCATTGCTGCTTTTTGTATTAGGATCAGGATGGGCCAGCCACTTAGTCAGTCCTCTTTCTTCGTCAGTACCTTTCAGGGAAATCTTTTCACTAAAAGAACTTTTTTTTTTTAAATTTATTTGTTGAGTTATTTTACCTGGAATGGTGTTGTCTAAAAAGAAACCCAAAACACCTGTTGTGAACATGCTGGTGCTCATCAAAACAGTAACAATCTGATCAAAAATTTGTGACCCACTGTTGCTGGCACCAGGATTGGCTTTCATCCATTGAGATAGAACCTGCGAATGATTAGAAATTAGACGTTGAAAACAAGTCAGATTTTCATTTCCTAATTGTTCACCAGAGAGAAAAAGATGGAGAAGCCGAGGACGAGTAAATTTCTTGACGAGTTGAGGTCGATAAATTGTAAATTGGCCAATCCAGTGGCTGCAATCATTCCAAACAGGACGCAGAATATGCCACCAATAATTGGCTCTGGGATGGTAATAAAAAGGGCGCCAAATTTCGACAAGACACCAAAGACCATCATCATTAAAGCGGCCGCTTGAATCACCCTCCGACTTCCCACCTAACAAAAGGGAAATTTGGTTAATTTTAACTTTTTCTTTCATTCGAACTCGATTATTTTACTTTGGTGACGCCAATGGCTCCAATGTTTTCCGAGTAGCTGGTCGTCCCGTTTCCAGATCCCCACAGGCCGGCCAGAATGCAGCCGAGCCCTTCGATGGCGATGCCTCGGTTCATTGCGTGAACCGGAGGTGGTCGTGCACCTGCCAATCTTGCGCAAGCGTAATAATCTCCGATGCTCTCGATGGCCGAAGCCAAAACTCCCGCCAACATCCCGAACACGGCCGCTACGCTCACCGTCGGCAGACCCCATTGGCCTGTCAATTGCAGAAATGTTGTTCATTTGATGGGCAATTTGCAATTGTTCATTAATCATTACATGGATAGGGAAACCGGAACCAAGGGGCTTCGTAGAGGATGTTGATTTTATTGTCGGTTCTGGCTGGCGATCCTGTCTGAAAGGCATCGCTCATGGTCAGGATAGCGCACAATGTCCAAACTAGAACGATGCTCAGTTTGGAATTTTGAAATTTATTTTGTTTTTGTTACAATTGCTGCCATCTACCGGTAGTAGAATGAAAATGTCGAGTTTTTTCACGCCCCATCCTTTGCCCCTTGCGGAAATGTGGACATTTGACGTGTTTTAAATAATTGTGAGAAGACGATGACAATAAAGTGCAAGTGGTTGATGATTACCGAGACGAAAATTGTGGCGGAGACGCCTGCTGTGCGAACGGGGTTGGTCGTCCTCTTCTATGCACAAGACCAAATTTGGGATAATGTGCCCCTGTGTTTTATTCTCGGATGTTTTTCTTGACGTTTCATAATTGACCAATTTTTTCCCCACAGTTTTAGTGTGTTTCATAAATTGTATTAAATGTTTGCACATTTTGTCGTTTTAGGTTGGCCTTTCGTTTACTTGGAGGATCCGGTCATTTCTTCATCACCCCTTCCTGGTTTTCCGCCTTTTATCCTCGAGTCCTCGTGTACGTTCATGTGAATGTGAACGTATTCACGGGGACGTCCTCTTTTTATTATTCCTTTTTCTTTCACGAAAGTACGGCCAGAATCATTCATCGAGTCTTCATACTCATTTTCGTTCTTACCAGTCAAGGTAAGAAATCAAACTTCATTTGTTCTTTTAGAGGAATTTTGTGTACCGAGATCTCTTGTATGGGTGTTGAGAAAGGAATCGTTTGCGTCAGACCCCAATAGGAAGCCACATTCCAGAGATTTTTCACCTAAACTAACAGTACGACCAACCCAAGTAGGCAAGTACCTAACAGTACGTAACCTAGCAGTACGTCCCCCATCCACCAAGTTTTCTTTTGGGCTGTGATGAACCGATTGGCTAAATTTTTACCATCTGTATTGAGCAGGAAATCGTTGGTCTTTTTTATTTCCATAAATTTTCCACTTAGTTTTGATTAAAAAAAACAAAACAGCTGTTCATACCTCCTTAGTGTAAAATATTGGTAGCATTTACCAATTTTCTTTTTTCATTTAGCATATTTTAACAATTTGACATTTTTATTATCACTGACAATCCTTTATCCATTAATTGGTCGGTGCTTTGTTGTGGAATTTGATAGCCCGTCGTGTTTCGTACCGTAAAAGTCAGATTTACTTGTTGATCGACTTTAACAATCCCAAACTATTTGAGTTATCCTGAATCGCAGAAATTTCCAAACTATCGTTTCCAACTTTGAATACGTCCATGCTGCTATAACTTTTGTATTTTAAAATCCATTTTGCTCGTCGCTACATCAAGTGGGAAAGAACGACAAGAATCGTGTCGTTCTTTAAACGTTTTTGAAATAGCGATTGAAAAATTCTAAATTCCAATTCATTTCATGCGATGCCAACCATTATGTTAATAATTCGAATGCGCAACGATTGCACAAAGGTCCACTTGCATTCGAACCAGTCTGGGTTGGTGATTCGAGAATCAAAGTCCAAATAATGCTCATTTGTTGTATAGATTTGATTAACAATGGGTGGCTGAGCGATGATATCTTGTCCTCTCATCTGTCAAAAGAAAACACATTTAGCGCAGACTATTATGAATAAGATCAATTAGTTGAGAACAATCAACTAACTCTCATGTAACTCGTTGGGGAATTGCCGAGGTTGATGGAAGAGCAAGTCATTTGAACGCGTTGATTGGAAGGGGCCTCGATGTAAAAGCGACACCATCTCGTTTCTCCAGTCGACATGTCCAAAGGAGGAATGGTTCCGCTGGACGTTTTAGTACGTCCGTGAATACAAACTAAAATTCAGGGAGGTTAGGCCAAGTTCTGTTTTTATGAATAAGAAAAGATTCGTCGTTACATTTGAAGTCGGTCGTTCCCGACGGTACCGTCATCATTTCCCAATTGCAATTGACTCGATCGAACCACTAGTCACTCGTGAAGATACATGCCCATTCGATTGTCGTACGATGTGTAAATCCTTTTGAGCACAGGTGGACTCGCAAAAGTCTCGACCGTTCCACGCAGCTAAAATTTAAAAAAGTAGAAATGAATTCGTCTAAATGTAAGTAAATGAGGGTTGAAATAGCTGGTGCATTCATTACCGAGAAATAATTTGTCCAGACGGAACTAAAAACGTCCGAGCAGGTCATTTGAACGTACTGGCCGACAGGGGCGTAAATATCAAAGTAACACTCTTTCGGTGAGTTTCCAACTGCTAAATTTGAAAGTGTGATTTTTCCCGTCGGAGTTGTGGCCATTTCGTCACTACAAACTGCAGAAAGATATGACATTATCATGATCATAACATGTTGTAATGTTGAGAAATGCTTACGTTTATATTCTGGTGGACAGTAATCGTCCCTTGATAGTTGGACTGGGTTTTCGATAGTCAGGCCGTCGATCGAGTAAATCAACAACACCAGCAGACCGAAATGGAATTCGGAGAAGATAGTCATTATGTCACTTGCAAACTCATTATGTCACTTGCAAGTTAAATGTGCTACCGAATAAGCTTTGACGTCGCTTTTTATAGGAGGGGTTTCTACATTTTCCCTTTTTGATCGATTGATTACATTATCGTCAGTGGACTATAGGTTGGGGGTCATTGGTCTTTTATTGCACAGGTGATCCGCACGTGAAGCAAATAGAAACAAACTTTATTGATGCTCCGATATTTGCACGACAGACGAGTAGTTAGTGAACGCCGTTTCTGGGGTGAGTGGTGACAACAATATTTGAATTAGTAATTGTTAGTTAGAACATCTGGACCGTTTGTTGACATTGGGCAGCAGTTTCTGGGATAGCAAAATTTGTAGAGGACAATTTCCATTGAATATGCTGTGTACTGTATTTCATTTGTCTTAATATTTTATCAGCATAAAAAAGCATTTAGCCATTAATTGATCTGTATTTAATATTGAAATTGATTGAGCGTGGGATTCTTATAGATTGCAGCAAGTTATGTATTAAACGCTTTAGGCTATAACCATTTTACTGGCTGTTTCAACTTTGGCATTTCCCCAATTCGATTTTTCAGGTTATCAGAACTTGGTTTCTATTACCGTCTAGTACTGCTGTTTCATTCCTATCCATTTTAGGGTTATTGCCAACTTTCACATTTTTGCTGGGGTAAAATAAAGTAGATCATGCCTGCATTGATTTGATTGAATTGTATTCGTTTACTTATTATTATTAGTCTTATTAGTACGTTTTAGGTCATGTTGTGTTTGAGGGCAATATGTTGTCACGACTGTATTCAAATAGGATTCCTGTGGTTTGCCTAACTACATTTGCCGTCTGGAGGAGTGACACCGCTCCAACCACAAAGCGTCGGTAATATTGCCTTGGCACGAGTGAATACGTTTGGTTTGCAGTTGGTTAGACAATTGCTTTCGTCTCCCATCATGCCGATTCCTATGAAGAACCACCGGCCCAGCTCCTTGTTGTAATAGTTCAGCGGCCCTCCTCTTTCACCCTGATTGAATTATTCCAGTCAAACAGGTTAGCGCATTTAAATAACCTCGGGGTGTGATAGGTACGTACTTTACAAAGGCGACGCCCTTTAGATCCGTCGCTGCAAATGACTTTGTCGCCCGAGAACGAACCTATTCCAGCCGTCTGCTGACACTGGCCGTTTGTTCCAGCCGAGGAGATGACGGTCGTTGTAGTTTTGCGTAAAACAGGGCTCGGAACGCCTTGTGAATTAACCCAACCAAATAATAATTTGTCTCTATTTAATTGTTTAATTATTAAAACACTTGTAAAAGGTTTTATAGGTTTACCAGGAATGTAGTCGCCCCATCCGGTGAGGACGACGGGATCGTTCAAGTGATCCGGTTCGTTGGCAAACGGCAGGCATGCTGGCTGGACGTAATCTGCATTTGCGCGGGAATCATGATTAGTTTGGTGCTGGTCATTTCTCAACAAAAGACGTGAGAGATGCTGCTGGCGATTACCGTTTAAAATAGCAGGTTTCAATAACTTAAAAATGGCCCAATCCCCCTCTACTGCATATTGAGGCCAACTGCCCAGCTGTCCACTGGTCCATTGGACGACTTGACGATTGCGGTCGTTGCTGTTGCTGCTAAAGTCGTGCGCTCCCAACGTGATGGTTGTAAAGCCGCTCCATGACAAGTTTCCTTTGCTGTCTAGAAAACAGCTCATGGCCGTCACAAAGGCTTGGTTGCTGATGAGAGTTCCAGCGCACGTATACGGCCCTCCATCCTTGTTAACGACGAGGTGGACCATCCACGGAAACTCGTTGGGATTGGCTTCCGTTCCACCCAAGATCCTCGACGACGTGAATTTCGATCGGCCACATTCAGTCGCCAGTGCTGCAGCACATCACGTAAAGTATACGCTCAATTATAGAAAAATAATAGTTTTAATAATCACGTCTTTGAGTTGTTGTTGATGTAGTTGTAGTTGTAATTGGCGCAATCATTGTCCACTTGCAATCGAACGTGTTTCCATAGTGAAGCAGTTGAGATTCCACCACAATGACGTTGCCGTTGGAAGTGTAGACTTCATCGACGGTTGGTGGATCAGCCAAAACCACCTGTCCGTCACGTAACTATTCTCCAAGCAAATTTGAGTGCTAAACATTTTTTTTAAAAAAAAGGTACAAAATGGTTTTACTTTCAGAAAACTGCAACTTCTACTAATCTGGACGATGGAGCAAGTCATTTGGATGCGATAACCGGGCGGTGCCACGATGGAAAAGGAACACATTTTCGGCGATGGTCCCACTACCAACGGATCCAACGGTTGAATGATTCCGCTGGTTGTCGTTGCATTGTAGTCACGACAAACTATAAATGGTTAGATTCAGTAAGCTTAACTGTCGATTAGATCATTAATTAAATTAACACAATTATTTTACTTTTGTACGTTGGTCCACAGGGTGCGTCTGCATTTGCGGCTTTGTCAGAATCTGATCCTTGAAGCTCATCACCTCCCAATTCGGAATTGTAAACAAATTTCCCCTTTTTAAAAACGCGGTGCAAATGTAACTTATATTTTAAAACTTATTGAAATAATCAAAATTTTCCTTACATTGTAGTCGTCTTCAAAAGTGGACTCGGCAATCGCCCAATTCCACGACCAAGCCAGTAGTAATACTACAGTGACAAATCGAATCATAATTACCTTTTTCGACGAATGCTATGTTGTCGGCGATCACAGGTAATTTGACATCGCCTTTTTATAGGACTCACATTCTCACTATATCGATTGATTATTTTCACAGAGTGTTTAACTTTTTTTTTTTTTGGCAGGTGGTCCACAATCGCAGCAAATAGCCCAACCCGTACAACAGCAGTTGGCGCACTGTTTGAATTGGAAAATTGGGTTTGATCAGTTGCTAAAAATTTGAGTAAACGCGGGAATAAACGCACATTGACATTAAAAACATGTGTGTTTGCTGACATTGCTTTCCATATCCCTACTACCAAATCAGTGGCATTTTTATTCCAAGCCAGACAAGTAAAAATGTTTTAGAAAATGTCATTGAATGTGTTGTGTGTATTGCATTTACTTGTCAGCTTGCTGCTATTGTTATCGCATTTCAATATTTAAATGGCAACAAACTGTTGCTGGCGCATATTTAAATATCAATTCACAAAGTAATAGAGACGTTAAACAAATTCGCAAAACACCATTAGTTTCAATCCGATTCGCTTTTAGAATTGTACACAAACCATTTAATCAAGTCGATAGCAGTCGGATTATTAGCTCAAGAATTTCAAAACAAAGAGACAAAATCATATTACACAATTGAATTTAGACAACTCCACTTCTTTTTTAAGGAAACAAACATCACTTCCTTTTTTCCGGAATATTTTAAACACTGAAATTAACAAAAGGATGAAAACAAAAAAGGCAATTGATTGATTCAAGGGTTATTTGGCGATGTGGCTGACTGTCCTAATCGGAGAAGTCTTCTCTGTCGAATGAATTCAACCGAATCGGAGATGGCCGACGATGTGGAGGCCTCTGCGGTAGACGAAGATGTTTCCCCGTGATCTTGACTTAAACTTAAGCTAATGGCTCGTTTCAAATCCTCGTCGACAGTGCTGATGCTCGCCTCTGGGGCGATAGCTGCTGGCAGTTCTTGACCGTGCTGACTGCTTTGCAAACTCTGTAGAATGGCCTTGTTCAGGGCTTCTTGGTCATCCCCTTCTTCCATTTCTTTCCAGCTCATGGCTAGTGCAGCCTTCAGTTGTTCGTCGTCCTCTTCTGGTTCTTGTTTCTTGGTTGGGGCTTTTCTAAAGTGGCGAGGAGAGAGGGGGGCTAAACTCAAGACCTTGTCAGCCTCACAACTAGGCAAGTCACCTACAACTATGAAGATGGAATATTTGTCAGTCTGCAGCTGGGCCAGAAAGAGGGAAAGATATGTGTCGGAAAGGAGTTCAGGGCCTGACAGGATGGAATTGAGATTGAACCATTGTCTGCCTAGTTTTCGAATAGAGAACCAGTGGTCTCTGTAGTGACAGATGAAGGCATTTTCATTTCTGGAAAAAAACATGAAATGTGTTGTAATAAATATTTTGAAATATTCCTGCATTACATAATTACATTGGGCACTGTCTGGTCACAGCTGCACGTGGATCTGAAGAATTGTAAGGAATCAGTTCTAGTCCCCATACCGAGAGTGCTTCAGAGATGACTTGGACTGAAAAATAGCCACTGTCATCCACATTAGATGATGGTTCCTAAGTAAACACATTAGTAATTTTATTTTGTTGAAAACGGAAACAAATTATGATGATGAAATTTACTTGAAGGAACCGATTGTATTCTTCACTGGAGACTCCAGCTTCAGCCATTCGAGCTCTCTCCTCTTCATCGAAACGATGCCCTATTGTAGCTAGATCAACAGCAGTAAAGTAAGGTCCTTGAAGAAGCGCATTTAGACAGTGTTGTGCGCATAACGACCCTTGTTGCTATAGATTGACAAGACATGATTTAATACGTTTCTTGGTTCAACACATTACACAGTGTTTAAAAGGCAATGAACCATACCATAAAAGAATAGCAATACCTTTTCGTGAAAAATAATATCCATATTTTCAAAACACCGAAATAATATCGCTGATTCCGGCTGTCAAACTTTTTATCAAGAAAAATTAGTCAGTAGGATTTCACAACAAAACGTTGCCATTCGTTTATTATTCATTCGTCAGTTCTCAGTTGCCACATTTTTAATCAAGTAAACTAAACGATTTAAAAAAAATAAAAGACAGTTAGTGTTTTTAATTACAAAAATTTGAAATTACTGTTATTTTATTTCAATTCTCACATTACTTTTTTATTTAATATCAATAATTAACTATTTTTCTAGAATCGTCTGCTAGTCCATAGGTTTTCTTTTCATCACGCACACCTGGTCCCCTATTCAAACGAGTTATCTGCTGACTTCCGCCGGGTTATTAGGATTAAAATTGAAAAAAGACAACTGTAAAAATTGTTATCCAACAGCCCCATTTTCTTTCTTGCCAAAATATATACAGTAGTGTTTTGATTTAGGTAGATTTTAACTCGATAGAAATAAGGTATGAGCAGGAACGTTGTTTCCACTCCGGCTGCTACGGAAGAGAGCTTTGACTTTCTACCATGGACTATACAAACAGTTAAAAGCCACATTCTTCCTTCCAAGTCAACTGGAAACTCACCCAGTAAAGATCGCCATGCTGCTTTTCATGATCTATCAATCCCCCATTTGCCTGACATGGTGTTTCCCGATAATGTTTTAAGAATTCAGCTCTCCAACGGCTCTGGAATCGAATTCAATGCCTTGGATGCCTTGAAGTTAGTAAATGACAAGGAAGATCTAGTCAAGGTTGCGATAGCAGAAGCTTGGAAAGAATCCAGGTAACGATCATTTCTAAAAATTACCATAATGTGCTTGCTTTATTCATGCCATCTTTAATTCTTAAATCAGAGCAGACATGAATGTATCACACAAAGTAAGCCATCCATTTGACTGGACCTTTACAACAGACTATCGGGGGACTGTCCTTGGAGATTTGAAAGTCAGTGCAACCGACTTGAGGATTGACATGGAGAAACTGAAACAAAAGGAAGCCATTCTCTTCTTTGATGAAATTCATTTATACGAGGATGAGCTCGCCGATCACGGTTGCGCCTCTTTCTCCATCAAAGTGGTATGAATCTGCATTTTTTATTCACATTCTTTGTAAAGTTGATATCAAATGTTGTCACTAGAGAGCCATGCCAAGCGGATTCTTTGTTTTATTGCGTTTCTACCTGCGCGTCGATGACGTCCTTATCCGCATCAACGACACCCGACTCTATTACGAGAAAGATAATCAATACATTCTGCGTGAATACACATCAAAAGAGAGCAAGGCTAAGGACCTCAAGGTATGACAGTATTACAAAATTGATTACAACGTACAAAAATGTCTAAACAATTCAATTCGACAGGTCCCTCGCGTCTTCTGGGGTGATCCCAACGAAATTTCTCAACACTTGTCGCTCTCTCATTCACTCTACGAAAAACTGGAATTTTAGAACACACATACAAAAGCATTCACGACTAATAGCACGTTTACTTATTGTCGAAAAAACGATTCGCTCTCACATTACATTGCATCTTTTCCCTTTTTTTTCTTGCTGGGATTGAATTGAACTGCTTTCAATTTAGCGTGAACTCGACGCATTTTGTGGACGCCCTTGAATTTTGCCTTGTTCTCCTCGGGCACGACGACGTTGTAGTGATACAATCGGTGCCAACTTTCTTGCACTTCCATCATTAGGATTTCGCAGTCGATTTCCGTGCTGCCGTCCACCTGCAAGTGTCTAACTTTAATCAGCTCTTCGACTTTTTCCAGTTTTTCTTTCGTAGCAGCCAACCAGGTGGCCCCCAATTGGCGGATCCATTCCCTGATGTGTTCCGTCGCCGCCATTTTCAATTGTTTCATCTGCAGAGTGACGCAAGATGTGACCACCTGGGCCTCCATTGCACCAACCCTTTCGCTCCAGTAGTTTCGGTAATGTTGCATTTGCTCGTCGTATTGGGACAATGTGGGCGAGGTGCCTCTCAACTTTTCACAGGCTCCCATCTTGTTGACACTCCACAATTCCGCGCAATCTTTCCACCTGTCGATGATGCCCCTTAGTTTTCCCACTAGGTGTTTGCAGTGATCCTGGTCCCGCTGGAGTGTCACTTTGAGCAACGGCTCACGACTCAGCCGGTCGTAAAGTGATCGTTGGTCCACCGGCAAGGCGTTGCACGATCCTTCCTGCCATTCAGGCACCAAGGAACTGCGTTCGATCCAGTGATGGGAGATGTTGGATATGTCGCGTTCGATGGATTCCAAGTCCGGCTCGACCACCACTTTAGCATCTCGGAGGGATAATTGAATGACAAACTGGGCGGGTCCCTTCTCAAGTAAATTGGACAGCGCCTCAAACAATCTAGTTTGAACTGCTTTCAAAATTACCACGTAAATCTTCTCTCGCCAATAGTCGTAATAGTTTTGCAATTCAGGAGCCGATCCTGTTTGCGAATTGCACACGATACTCTCCACCTAGAAGCGATTGAATTACGTCAATGTAAAATTTTATTGGTACGTCATTTTTTTTTACCTGGAGAAGAATGGGTGGCAATTCGGAGACGATCCGCCTCACGTTGAGGAAGAATTCGTCTCCCGATTGACTCAACTTTTTGAAAAACTGGTCAGCAGAGGGCGGGCCACTACCGGTGACTGGGTTGAGGTCGTGCTGAGACTCGACCAACAGTTGGAAATCGTTAATCTGGGCGATTCGTTTGTCCAAAACAGAAGAGATGAGGGCCACATCTTCCGCCATTCCCTGAAATTTCTCGACACTCTCCATCAGCTCCTGGATGTAACTGGCCAGGCAAAGGGAAGGCCAGGTGACGTGAGTCGTTCCTAAATTCAATCCGTCCTCCACCGAAGAGTAGCAGCTGGTGAGGACAACAAATTCGAACGGGGTAAGTTTCTCGACCACCGAGGTCAAACGTTCCAGGATGGCCACGATGGCTCGATTGTGATGGATCAAATCCGGTTTTTGCATCAGTAAAATGTGGCAGACGTGCGGAACTTGGAATCTCGTCTGTAAAAACAATCGAGTTTCGTCCCAAATGGTTTGCAAAGTGTCTTGAAGTGTCGTCACATATCCTTTGGCTGTCTTTTTCAGGATGGGCTGAGCCATGGCTTTGTTGGCCCGTTTCTGCACAGTTGTAAACCATTTGTTGTGCAATTTATCCTCTGTCGACTTCAAATATTTGGCCAATTCAATGTACTGCTCTTTGATCTGTTAAAGAAGTTTAAGTGTAATTTTGGCATTGAATTAAGTGCACCCCTCGTTACTTTGGTTGATGCGGCCGTTTCGTCCCAATCATTTGGATGAGGAAAAATGGTGAGCAAAGCTATTTTGACTCGATGGTAGAGTAAACGACGTTCAAACAGTCGCTGGGCCATGTCAACATTCTCGGCTTCCTTCTCGTTCAAGTAATCCGTCATGTCGAATCCTCTGCGGATGAGGCGGATCTCGGTCGACAATCGACTCAGTTGCTCTCGTTGATTTTGTTCCAGGAATTCGTCCAAAGATCCCGAATGCGTTCCAGCCAGTGAATGAGACTTGTCGATGATTTTCCGTAGCAGTTTCAATCCCTCGAACGAAGTGCTAATTAAAAAAGGTATTATGTTTTATTAATCAAATGAAAATGTTGTAATTTTACTGAGCATCTAGGACGTGTTTTATGGTGGATTTGATTTCCGCTTCAGTCAATTTCTGAGCCGCTTGGTGACTTTTAACAAATTCCTGGAATTCTTCGTGATTGTCAACCAAAAAGAGCCGGATTTCCAGTTTGGAAATCCTTTTTTCCAATTTGTCTCGAATTGTGGCCATCAGCCGCTGACGGGCAAAGTAGTCGTCGATCTGTTCCGACATCTCCCTCAAAGCTTTTGTCTCCTACAACATTCTAGAGGTAAAAAGAAAATTCTATTCAGTTTAATTTTATTAATACCTTGATCAGAGACTGGACTGTTGAGATGCTATCCAGGACTGTACGAGTGGCCAGAAACATGGCGTTAAATTCCGGGCCGGTTAGTTTGCCGACCACTTCCAGTTTGGATTCTGCCCATTGAATTTCCCACACCTTGAGGGCGTTGACGACCAATTCCACTTCCGGTTTGAGTAGATTAGTCGGTTGCAGGACGTGCAGCATCCATCGGGCAAGAATGTGAGTGTTGTTGGCCACCAATTCGGAAAACTTTGAGTGAATCCCTGATTTTGCACTGGGTTGCAGTATGACAGCCTTTAACGCACTGGCCAGGGATTTGACGTAAAGATCAATCCTTTCTATCGATCTGTTTTCTGAAAAAACCTTTTTAAAAAAATTATTTTTTAATTAGGATTCAGAGAAAATTTCATGGATGAAATATTCACTTGAATTGGATCTCTGACTAGCCGGAAGAGTTTGAGAGTGTAGTGGACTTGGCGTAAGGATGATTCCGTCTCTATCGTCACTTCTCCCCAATTTTGCACCATCCATTGTTGCTGATGGCTGAGATCAATCAGTTGTTTCTGCCAGAAGACGGACTCGTCCCTCAGTGTTGGAAAATTTGTCTTTTCATTCAAAAATCAATTTAAAATTTACATTTTTTAAAATTTAAGGATTGTAATCAATACCGGATAGCCTTTACTTGAGGTCTTTGGCTTAATGGGATTTTCAACTTTGGTGAGATCGCGATCTTCAATCAGCAGTAAAAATTGAACTAATATTCTAATGTTGATACATTAAAAATTTTACTTTCTTTAATGTTTAGTGAAATGAAAACTTGTATACTCTTGAAAATCAGTCAGTGTGTCGAGCCATTCCCGATTTTTTTCGTTACGCGCTAAATGCTCCATCATTGGAAGATAAACCTGATTAACCAATCGATTAAATTGGTGGTAAGTTAAATTTAATTTGAGGTTGAATTAAACCTTTTGTAATAATAAAGCTAGTCCTTTGATATCAAGTTTAGAAAGCTCCATGGTGTAAATAAAACTAGTTTGAAACGGTTACCGTGGCAACTAGTTATCGATTTCTGGACAAAACAAAATTGTGGCGCAAAAAGAACGATTTATTTTCAAAAAAGAACCCGAGATGAGGACAAAATCCAGGAGGCAAATTAGAAGCAAGTTATTTTTCTGTGTTTAACAAAAAACGGCCCATTTAAATGTATAGGACGGTAAAATTATTTTTCAATGGCAGGTAGTTCATTTCTCGTCCCACTTTTTGAACTCGACTCCATCAGGCGGTTTGACTGTAACTTTCTCTTTGGCTACTTCGTCCCAGTTTGTGCTGAGTACAGTTCCACCGGATTCTTGAAACGACTTGTTCATGGCTCGGCGGATTTCATCCGATCCTTCGCCATAAATCTTTTGAAACAGATGATTGAGAGCAGCTTCCCCTTCAGGTGTCTCTTCTTCTTCTTCCTTCTTGATATCCGACTCAATCTTGTCCCAATTAATCTTTTTGGCAGATGATGATGGGTAGACCGGTGGCTGTTCAGAAGATAATGCAGCAGCTACAGGAATCTGCTTGACATTGTCCTGCAATTGGCCCTCGAGTGAACTCCACCGTATACCATCGCATTTCTTCATTTTGATCTCGACTTTGGTTTTCATGACTGAGAAGAAGCTTTGGTCAGGCACGATTGGGTAAGACAAATTCAAATTGAGCTCGTAATCCGTTTCATCCGGTAGTTTTGCTTTCATCGCCATCTATGAAACACACATTTTAGTGACAATAACTTGTGACATTTTTTTTAGATAAAAACTTACTGTTGATGCAGCAAAATCTACTTTGACAGCATCAGGGTTGAGATTCTTGGCGAGAACAGTAACACAAACATGACTTTCTGTTTGGTACCAATCATGCTTGATGACCAAAGGAATCTTTCTAGATTTGGCAAGTTTTTCTTCTGTCCAAGTAATCCATTGTCTGACACCATCTGATGGATGTTTTCCTAGAATGAAAAGCTGCTGCACTGAGTATTCATGAAAAATGTTGAAATTAGTTACCTCCATGTTTGTAGCTTTCCTGGAACGCTTCAAGTGCCTCTTCAAACTGTTGCAGATGGAAGCAAGCTATTCCTTTCCTCAAGTGAGCTTTAGAGTCGCTAGGATCCAGTTCTGTGGCTTTTTGAGCATCACTTTTGGATTCAGCAAAACGATCAAGTTTCAGCAGAGCATGAGCCCGATTTGTATAATATTCAGGTAAATCATCTACAATCTTAATAGCTTCATTGTACAACTAGAATTAAAAGAGAAGTGGTTAGTTTAGTGCTACCTAAAACTAAACTAGTCAAGCAAATCACCTCTACTGCTTCCTCATAATTTTCATTGACAAAAGCTGCATTGGCCTTACTGTAAAAGAAAAGTAAAGTCAGTCAGTGTTTCCATGTCAACAGCTTAATGTGATAACGAATTACCAAACCAACTCTGATGGAGTATCACAAGACATTTTTGCCTCACTCAAAGAGACCTGTCGAAAGACTCGGCAAACAAACGACTGAACTGAACAACACGTAAATTTTTCTAGAATTTCCGAGAAATGCTTTTTCCATTGCGGCGTCGTCTGGTAGCCAAGTGCTGCTAAACAGCAACTTTTAGATAATTTTTAGATAATTTCTGCTCAAATTTAAATTTCACATGCTTTGTTTTTAACAAATTAGGAAATTTTACGAAGGAAACTAGTTACCAAATGAATATTCAGTTGAATATGTTTACTCAATTTTGTGTCGTGAAAAATTCTTCAAAATTTTAAAACGTAATCTTAATGTTGACGGGTCGTAAAAATTAAGACTCTGATCCGTCGTCGACAAACAAAATTATCTTTCCACCGTGACATTCAAGTTTTATCAGATTCCAGCTTAAAATAAAAATGAGTCGATGTTTGCGCTCGGTATTCTAACAAATAAAACCACCATATTTTCTTCAAGATTCCAACATGTCCAACGTTTGTTCGTTTGCCGCCTGAAAAATACGAAATCCAATTTTTTAAAACAAATTACAAAAGAATGTTAGATTGCGCCAATAAATCATGCACAAGCCTGCAGTCCTAAGGCAATCGGAACTCTGCCCAAAATCTCTCAGGGTATTTAAAGTCTGTCGTCGGAACCCAGTAGCAATTAGTTGCCAAATTACACAGCGGTCGGAACGAACAATTACAAGATTCCCAAATAATAGAAAATGAGGGTCATTTTTAGTTTGTTGTCCATTTTCATGTTATTCGTCAACGGAAGTAAGCATTTCCTGTTTAAATTAATTGATTACATTGTAATTTCACTTGAGATTTACAGGCGGAGCTGTTGAGTGCGGAATTGCCAATCGACCAATCAGCAGAATAGTTGGTGGTATGGAGACGAAACCCAATGAATTCCCCTGGATGGTTTATTTGAGGGTTCAGTTTTGGAGCGGCGATTCCGCACAATGCGGTGGAACTCTTATCAGCGACCGATGGATCCTTACGGCCGCTCATTGCCTTTACGGAGTTGTTGACGTCACCGCCATACTGGGAGCGCATGACGTAACCAATTCCAACAGTTTACCAAGACAAGAATTCAGTACCAAGAAATGGAATATCCATCCACTTTGGTCTTACGGACAAGTGGAAAATGACATTGCCCTTGTTCAGTTGCCGGAAGCGGCCGTAATGTCCGGTATTCAAATGTCTAGAAAACCTTTAAAAAATAAAATGAATAATATTTGTTATCTCTTAAAATAGATTACGCTCGACCGGCCTGTTTGCCTTATTCGGATGACCCAAATTTCGTTGATTTTGATGTAACCATCACCGGATGGGGAAATTATTCCAGTTCCGGTAAATTTTTGAAATTTTAGTTGATTCGATTGCTAATTTAAACAAAAATTTATTTCTGCATAATTAGTTGACAGCGGAACGAGCCCAGTTTTGCGGAGTGTCCGTTCTTCCATCATCGATTCTTCCGGAATGACCGGAATTTGTCAGCAGAAAGCCTCCGGCGAAGTAGTGGGTCCTTTTCACGGCGACAAAATCATTTGCAGTGATTCGAGTTACAATCGACACTTTTGTCACGTATGAATTCTTATCGCAGAACAAATTCATTTATCAATTATGGACCTTGTTACATTTCAGGGCGATGATGGGGGACCGATGAATCTTTACAATTCCTATTGGAACACATATACGGTAGTGGGTGTGGCCTGGATTGGTGACACGAGTGTCGAATGTTCAATTTCCACGAAACCGAACATTTGCGCGCGTGTCAGTTACTTTATCGATTGGATTCACGACACGACGGGCATCCCCCGAATTCCCAGACCAACCACAACCACCACAACAACAACGCCTGCACCAACCACTGGCTACTTTACCTGTGAAGGAAAACCTAGCGGAATCTACCCGAATCCGGCCTGCGACTGTTGCACTACTTTTTACAAATGTTCCAACGGCTACGCTTATCTTTACGTAATTCCTTTAAAATTCATTTCCAAAGATTCATTCGTTGACTAGCTAATAATTGAAACATATCCAGGACTGTCCTGATGCTGGAACGGTATTTGATCCCGAAATATTGGTCTGCGTCTACCCGGAAAATTTTCCGGCCTGCGGAGGTTTAGCGCGTTGAAAAAGCTAGTTCCAATTCATTTTAACGTTTAGGAATAAGCAGCCGAAATAATTAGAAATGATCACATGATCATTTGCAATGAGACATGTTCACTTAACAATTAATTGAAATACAAATCGATTCTCTGGTTATATCTTCAGAGTGAATAATAAAAAATTCTCTGTAATATTTGATCATTAACCGAATTGTGTATCAAGGCCTTTGCACTTATATAAAATAAGGACATGACATAAGAACAGTCGAAAACTGAACTGAATCTTTGGTATCAGCATTTGAATATCCTATGTAGCACCGGAATATTATTCGTTCAATTAGATCGTAGGAGACACGCCTTTTTTTTAAATTGAAAATGCCTTAATCTTGATTTACGATCCTGATTAAGAAATAGATGACGCATTTTACCTGTCGCGTAAATAACAATGCATTATCGTTGGCATTCGTGTACAGTCAGTTTTATACTGCCGTAATTGAATGAAATTCATCGCAGCTTTATGTGCCATCAATGGATTAGGAAACGAAAGGTTTTTTACAATAACGATATGAATATTCATTCGGACTTGAAGCAATAAAAAAAAAGGACTAAATAAGTGGAACGATTGACGTCATAACGGACCAATTGTTTGACTTGTTTCGCCTTTTGAAAAAAATTAAATTCCCCTACGTTATCCAATAAATTACAAAGTGCATGTCGTATCTATCGAGGACCCTGTTGTGGGATCGAAAATCTATTTTTATGCAACTTGTATTGTCCCTATGACGCACATGGTAATAAGCCTCTGCAATTCTAACACAACAAATTCTAATTTCTTCAAGAAGATTAACACTGGTATTATAAATTGCTGTCACATCTTAGACTTTCGTCTAATCTTTTTCAAATAGGAAAGTTATTTGTAATTTACCTTGAACGATTATCGGTAAAATGACATGGCAAATGGCTATCCAGCCCCGCCCAAAATAAGGTATAAAAAGCGGACAGCAAACCCATCAAAATCCAACACAAACACCAAATTTGCTGGCTGCCATGGCGTACTCGTTTAGTCATCAGAAATGGACGGTGATGGCATTATTCCTTATTGGATTTTTGTCTTTTGGTTGGGCTGCCATTCTGTCCCGGGAGACTCAACAGCCTTGCATAGCCAATGGCAAGTTGAAATCCTTCGCTCTGGATCAGAATGCTGATTTTATCCCACTAGCCAATCAAGGTATTTCACCTATTTATTATTTCAAATAGTTAATAATTTTTCATTGAATGTTTCAAATTAGATTTCAAATGCGGAGTGGCCAATAGTGCAGTGTCAAGGATCGTCGGTGGGGAAGTGTCGGAACCGAACGAATATCCCTGGACGGTTTTTCTGAATCTTTACTTTTGGAGTGGAGATAGAGCTACTTGCACTGGGACTTTAATCGGATCCAAATGGATCCTAACGGCTGCCCATTGCACCTTCGGGTAACTTTAACCAGCTTTAACAATAGTTTATGCAATGTAGAATTTGAATCGTGAATTTCTTCAAGGGTTGTCAACATTTCGGTGGTTTTGGGGTCGCACGATACGTCTGCTGGGAACGAACCTCATCGTCAAACTGTTGTCGTTCCTGCTCAGAATATTAAAACTTATCCCGGTTATTATTACGGCAAAACGGAAGACGATATGGCGTTGTTGGAACTGCCCCAGGAAATCAACTATTCCAGTAATAATTGACTTAATGAATTATGAATTCAATTCAATCAAATAGCTCAATTTAAAAATATGCGCAGAATATATCTTACCGGCCTGTCTTCCGTATTCGGATGATTCCGACCAAGTTGGAGATCCCGTGACTCTTGCCGGATGGGGAAACTATTCCAGTACCCGTACGTATATTTTTAATTTATTTTTATTCGAATCAAATTGTTAATTAATTTTGATTTTGGATACAGCGGACTCGGGTTTGAGTCCTGAATTACGCAAGGTTCAAACGTCAGTTATTTCTTCATCCGGTGACAACGGCCAATGCCAACAACTGTGGGGCAACGGGCCCTTTTCCGGTGACAAAGTCATTTGCGGCGATGGATCCACCGGAAATCGTTTTTGCTATGTAATTTATCCTAAAGTTTAAATGAAAACGTTCGTAATTTTCCTGATTTTTTCTCTATTTACAAAAGGGAGATGATGGTGGGCCGATGAATTATTTCAACAACTTGACGGAATCGTACACGGTCGTAGGAGTGGCCTCGCTAGGTGACGCTACAGTCAACTGTCAAAGTTCCCGATTGCCTAATATTTACGGTCGAGTCCGGTACTACCTGGACTGGATCTACAACAACACTGATATCGCTCCTACTCCAAAACCGACAACCACAACGACAACCACCACAACAACTACAACCACAACGACGACCACAACAACAACCACAACGACAGAAGATCCGACCGTCTTTAGTTGCAGGTAAATAAAACAAAGAAAAGCCATTACTTTTTTCAGTGTGATGTAATAATAATTTGATTAATTTAGAAACAAACCGGACGGTATCTACGCCAATCCATTCGATGATTGTTCAATCATCTTCTACATGTGCTCCAATAGTAACAAATACGAATACGTAATTACATAAATTAAAGATAGCAACAAATAGTTTGGTATTAATTGCTGATTTCACTAAATTGCAGACTTGCCCAGATGCTGGAACTGTTTTCAATTCGCAAATTTGTGCATGCGATTTCCCATACAACGTACCGGCGTGTGGAGTCTCATCTTCGGATCCGGCCCAATAATTCTTCTGAAAATTTCCTCGGATCAAATTTATTTCAATTTCTATTGCTATTGTATTGCAAAATAATCTTACTGAAATTATACAAAATTGAAAATTCCCATATCGTTTCTTGTTTTTATCTTTTTATTTTTCAAATCTTTTATTTGCAATTTGCTTAGCGTTACTCATTTGTTTTCCATCGTATTCCATTTATTCTCTCTCCGACCTTCCGAGGGTTTTTAAAATGGCTCCCTTGAGGTTCGATCATAACAAAATATTTGTTAAAAAAGAACCCGATTATTGTTACAGTTTTAAAATCCTCCTGTTTGTTTAATGTGTTTAGTGATCTAATTAATGCAGATAAGTGTGGAGATGAGTCAGATGAACAGTTATATTTTCTTTTGTGTTGCTGAATCATGTAAGAGATAACCTATGCCTTGCTCAGTCTGGTTTACATTATCTGTTTTGCAATTTAATAACCTTTTCAATTTTTTTATCTCTGCTTTTTTAAAATAAAGTCTTTGCATTTGTTTGTTTACAGTAATTGTGGCTATATGTCAATAATGCCTTCAACAAGTGTGGGGGGATACAGCATTCGATAATTTTCTCATTGCATATCATAGGTTCATTTTGCCTATGTTCAATTATATGGCATTATTGAATTGATTATGATCTGATTCCTCGTGACTTTGCTGCCTGCTACAATAGACAATCCAGCGAATTTGTTCCTTGAAAATCCAATCCCTTGTTCCATGTGTTTATAAATTATACAACACATTTTTTTTATTTCAATGCCAGCATTCACCATTCCTAGTTGTTTTATTTTATTTTATTTTATTTGTTAGATCATTCGTGGCTCCTAACAAGTTCTTCTGGCAGACGGCATTTTTGCGGACTTCCTTTTGGAGTGGAGATTTGGCAGGTGATACATTTATCGACGGCTGCTCGATCTTTGACTGACAAAGTGGGACGATTGACGTCATAACAACCCCCCACTGTTTGACTAGTTGCGCTATTTGAACAAAAAAATGATAAAAATCCCCGCTATAATCAAATAAATTACAAAGTGCGTGTTGTATCAATCAAGGATCGTGATTGGGTACAACAAATGACAAGACGAATGACGGAAGATCCGACCGTCGTTAGTTGCACGTAAGTTTTAAAAAACAAACACACTCCCTTTTTCAGTCTTATGTTATAATAATTTGTTTAATAAAGAAACAAACCGGACGGTATCTACTACGCCAATGATGATTGTTCAACCATTTTCCTACTTGTGCTCCAATTACAACAAATACGAAAGCGTAATCACATTGAAATTGTAAAAATATTTTGGTACTTATAGAGCTGACTTACACTTATCAACTATTGCAGACTTGTCCAGATGCTGGAACTGTTTTCTATTCGCAACTTCAAATTTGTAATTCGCGTAACGTTACTCTTTTGTTTTTCCTATAAACACCTCTCACCCTCCCCCTGCTCCTACTCCCCCACTCCCCCCCAATGTTCTGTAATGTACCCCTCGTGGTCGTTAGAATTTTGTTTGCATTAATAGATTTGGATAGTTTAAGTTTTCAAATCCCTTAGCAGATCCATCGTAATCACTAATAAGGTATATAGTAACACCAACCGTGTGTATGATGTTTTTAAATGAACCATTAATGTCTGCAGATTAGTATGAGATGATGCAGCCAGCATGCAGGTGAACTTTTAGTTCCTCTTGTCCTGATAAATCATAAAGGTAATACTTTTCAATCAGATTTACATAAATCAGTCTTTTGTAATTTGTTATCTGTATTTTTTATACAAGTCATTGCTTACACGGTGCTCTTTACAAGTGTTATGAGGTAATACCTAGCGAGACTGAGAACACAGGGATTTAATTGTCAGTTTGATAACATTTGCTTAATTCCATGCCTTTGATAGAAATGCAGGTTCAACCCACACTGTCGGTGAGATATTATCTTGAAAGGCAAATGAATCTCGAAAGTAAGATTTTCCAACACAATCTTTATACACAATTTGATAGATTTATTGATGGCTCACCACCAGCACGATGGTGTAGACCCAATGATCCAGCAATGCCTGCCATCCAAATAACTATTCTGTGTAGAGTAGTGCTCAGCAATGAGTGACGAAATATGAATTCCGTGCGTTCCTAAATGAGGTCACCAAACCGTTTTCTTAATTCATCGGCACGCAATAAGTCTTAAGTCTTAACTGCATATTCAACAACGATAAGAACGGTAATTTCCATTTCTTCATCTGCCTCTCTGCATATATAAAGTGAGCATTTCAAGCACACTAGAACCACTCGATACTTTTTACTAACGTTGGATCATTTTCTCTAGGTAAAATGAAGGTGATCTTTGCATCCATTGTCGTCTTATTCTTCGTGACGAATTTGCTTCCTGCCACAGTTGGACAACCTGGCGATGTTGTTCCTTGCAAAACCGACCCTTTGTCCGCCCGAGGAGTAATTTGGCACCAAGAACCAAAAGGTTAATCAAACCCTTAATTTCAATATTTACCAATTTTCATTTTGATAATTTTGTTTCTTGATTTCACAGCTACCATTCAGTGCGGTGTTGCTAATCAATTGAACTCGCGGATCGTCGCTGGATCGGTCGTGGCTCCCAACGAGTTCCCTTGGATGGCCTTTTTGCGCATTTACTTTTGGAGCGGAGATTCGGCACAATGCGGTGGAACAGTCATCGACGGCCGCTGGATCCTGACGGCAGCTCATTGCACTTTTGGCGCTGTCAACATTTCCGTCAGCCTAGGAGCTCACGACATCACCTCCACCAGCAACGATAACTTCCGGCAAGAGTTCTCTACTCGCAAGTGGATCACTCATCCGTCTTGGAGGTATGGCGATGTGGAGAACGACATTGCGCTCATCGAACTGCCCTACGCTGCTTCTTTGTCCAGTAAGACTTGATTAACCATTATCAATTTGCATCGAATTTTATAAATTAATTGTTCTCCCTCAGATTACGTCCGTCCGGCTTGTCTTCCATATGCGGATGATTCCAATCAATTTGGCAATCCCGTCACGCTCATCGGATGGGGAAACTACTCCAGCACTTGTATGTGGATTACTTTTTAATTACAACAGTTGAAAGATATTTAATTGATTGATTGATTTACAGCCAATACCGGATTCAGTGCCTACCTGCGGAAAACCTTGACGACTGTCATCTCGTCGGACGGCACCAACGGTCAATGCCAACAACAGTCTGGAGTGGGGTCTTTTTCTGGTGATAAAATCATTTGCGGAGATGGATCTCAAGGCCGTCGGTTTTGCTATGTAATTTATTTTTGATACTTTTTGCCACATTTTTTGTTGTAAAACTAATTGTAATTTGCAAAGGGTGATGATGGTGGACCGATGAATTTGTACGACTCGTATTGGGGAACATATTCGGTTGTTGGAGTTGCATGGATGGGCGACAGCAGCGACAATTGCCAGGATTCACGACTGCCCAACATCTACACTCGAGTCAGTTATTACGTCGACTGGATTTACAACAATACAGATATTGTTCCCGTCCCCAAACCTGTTACCACGACGACCACAACGACGACGACTACCACCACAACAACCACAACAAGGCCCCCTACCACCACCCCAACAACTACCCGATCAACCACCACTACCCCGACCACAACTACCCCGACGACGACTAAAGCAACTACTACAGTCACTGATGCACCCACTCCTAGTACTAGTTATCCATCAGAGTTTGATTGCAAGTAAGTGGTTTTGTGACATTAATTTAATACGATACGGTTAACACATTTAAAAATGCATGAAATAGAGGGAAACCAAATGGAGTGTATCCAAACCCATGGAACGATTGCTCCAGAACATTTTTCTATTGCTCCAACGGTTACTCTTATGAATACGTGAGTCTTCGAATATTGTTTTCTTTGAATAATGGTTTAATCTCGCCTTTATATATAGATATGTCCGGATGCTGGAACGGTTTTCAACGAGTTTATCTGCGATTGTGACTATCCATCCAACGTGGCGGGATGTTGGGATGAAGTGAAATAAAAAGTTCTTTTTTTAAAATTCATTTTCGATCAACTTGGAAAAAAAGGAAATTATAACAAAAACTGATTTAGACTTGTAGCAGTAGTAAAACGCAGTTTTATGTAACTGACGAACTGTGTCATTGAAATTGCTGAAAACTGATAAAAGTCTCTTTTAAAATGACGAAACCCGGATTTGGAATATATTGCCATTATGTACCACACATTTTGTTCTCCAATGACGTGATAACTTTGTCTATCAGCTTGTCGCCAGTTGGAATCGATTGCAGCTGCCGATCCCTTTGTCGGTGACTTCATATAATTCCCCAACTTTTTCAGATGTATTAACAATGAGCTCACTGTTTGATAACTAGAAGGAAAGTCGAAAAGGTCCAAATTTCTCGACAGATTTTATTGAAATCTGGAGGTGGCGACGGCTGACCTGTGTTTGCTCTCGGTCCAGAGTAGCGACGGGAAACAAAAACTTTCTTCATTGATGGAGGCGTAGAAATATTTACTTTTTAATCCCTAGGCTGTGAAGTTGACATTATCGGAGAATGTAAATCCTTGAGTCAACAAAACTTGGAGAAATGGACGAATCCCACCGTTTGGTTTTCACCCACAGGTTTGAAACTATTTGAGACAGTTTTGTGCTTTTATCTTATCATTTTGACAGGTTGGATGTTTCGTGGGCGCTGCGTTCTGAACTATGGCCACCCGTCAATAATCATGACATGATGGATGATATAAACGGGCAGTGCATTGGCATTATCGAATGCAGTGTGAGCTCGAAACAGGACGCAACATGTCGGGTCAACGAGTCGCTCTTTTCGTCACTTTTTTCCTCGTCTCGGCGATTAACGTCGAGGCTTTCATCAGCGGCAAGGTTACGCAATGCCCCGCATTCCGGCTCAGTTCCATTTTGACTAGCCATTCTTCAAAGTATCACCTACCAGTCCAATCAGGTAAATATTTAATTCAATCTCTTCAAATTTAATCTAACCAAACATTAAATTTTAAAAAGGATATCACATTGGATCGCAAAAGTCCAGCCATGAGGAGAGGATCGTCGGTGGCCAGGAAACGACTCCCAACGAATTTCCTTTCATGGCTTATCTGGAAGTGAATTTCTGGAACGGCGACATTGCCAAATGCGGTGGAACCCTGATCAGCAACCGCTGGATCTTAACGGCCGCTCACTGCACTGTTGGGTATTTGATACAATAATAATTTTAAAAAAGTTTAGAATGTGAGTAAAAAAGTTTTTAAAATGAAAATACAGAGCCGTCAAAGTGGCCATCACTTTGGGAGCCCATGACGTCAATCCCGGCAGCAGCGACCAACACCAAGTAACGTACACTTTGGAAGGGGCAGACGCTCAGTCGATCAATTATCCTGGATGGTACATTGGCAAAGTTGAGGACGACATTTCACTCATCAAATTGCCGCAAGACATTCCTCTCAACCGTAAGCATAATACTTGGTCAAGTCAGTAATTTTATTTCAACATTTTTGTTTTTCTATTTTAATAAAAAAGAATGGATCCGACCATCAGCATTACCTTACTCTGACGACCCTAAACAAGTTGGCGATCCAGTTGTCTTGACTGGATGGGGAAATTTCTCTAGCACTCGTAATTTACTTGGTTTCATTCTATTTTTTAATAATAACTGACGTACTGAAACAATAAAAATTACGCAGCTGACAGCGGATTGAGTCCCACCCTCCGCCAAGTTGACACCACAGTCATTCCATACACCACCTGTCAACAGAATGCCGGAGTCGGATCCTTTTCAGATGAGAAAATCATCTGCGGTGATGGATCGCAAGGACGTCGTTATTGTTACGTAATGCCAAATTTTGACAAATTCTGTTGCAACTCGTATTTTATCCTTTTTCCTTCGGGATGACAGGGAGATGATGGCGGACCAATGAATGATTACCGAGAAGACGAACAGGAATGGTTCGTCATTGGTGTTGCCTGGTTCGGAGAAAAGACCATCGATTGCCAGAGTTCGGCTAAACCCAATCTGTACGCTCGCGTCAGCCACTACGTCGATTGGATTTACAATCAAACTGGAATCCCGCCAAGACAGAGGCCGACAACGACCACTACAACTACCACCACTACAACTACCACCACTACAACTACCACCACTAGACCTCCAACGACAACTACTATAAGAACAACAACAACCGAAGATCCAAACGTTTTTAGTTGCAAGTAAGTCAATCAAATGACTTTAAAAAAATAATTTTTAATCGATTTAAATTTCTAATCAGGAATAGGGAAAATGGACTTTATCCATATCCTGATCTGGAATGCACCAAATACTTTTACTATTGCTCTAATGGAATGGCTTATCTTTACGTAAGTATTATTTTTTTTAAATTTAAATTCTCTATTTTTTTAACTAATTTTAAATATCAAAATGAAATCAGGATTGTCCCGTTGCTGGTACCATCTTTTACTATGCAATGTGCAATTGTGAATTTCCTGGAAACGTTCCCGGCTGCGAGGACTACACTGGGGAGCCGTAAATGGTCACTCCAACGATGAAGTTTTGAAGATTTGATGGAAAAAACAGAGTTACATGTAATCATAATTAAATCATCTGCGTTATGTAATCGTCTTGAACCCCCTCTAAATAAACTATTGGCGATTGATTGTTTATTTCAAATGTGTCACATAAAATGCAGCCTGCAAATAGTCATGTTTCCAACAGACAGACACATCATTGTTGATTGCAGACATTTGACAATGGGAAAATAAATTTAGTTGATTTTAATTTGAAATGAAAAGTTGTGGAGAAACGAGGATTTGTTGGATTTAATTATGAAATTTAGAAACTGCCTAGTTATACAATAAAGCCATTTAGATATTGATGGATAAAATCAGATTAAAGAATGTATATTGATAAGAAAAGAATGTGTCTCTAGTCCTACCCATCGTCTATCTACAGACTTCAGTCAGATAAAGTAATCAAATAAATGAAACTAAAAAAAAGTTGTTACTTATATGAGGTGGAAAGATTACACAGATTTTTCAGTTTGAAGTGATTTTTAAAAATTACTTTTGCTTCAAACCTTGCTTTATATTAAGGAAAGAATGGAATTGAGATCATTTGTTTCGATTTTCGAAAAACCCGGGGACATAAATAAAAAATGGCCGTTACCCCGTTAGATGACTCTTAAGTCGCTGGCAAATTTTGCGTAGCAGACGACATTGGACACAATCAACACATGGCGGAGCCAGTTTTAGGAACTTTTTCTCAACGAATTAACGTAATTTTTCTTTAACGAATTTTTTAAAAACGTACGAAATTGTGTTTAATTAAGTTTTTCAAACTTTTTATGTCGAAGTTTTGAATGACATAAAAAAACTGATTTCATTTCTAATTGACATAGTTCAAAACACATTAAGTAGGAATGTAAAGGCAGGTAAAGGCGTGATGCTGGTATTGCCTAGCAGGTTTAATCTAGTTTCTGTTTGCGTATTAGCGTGCAACTTTATCATGGTGGCTCTATCTCGCTCTATCTACACATCCATACGTAGTAAGTGATTTTTTTAGTGACAATTGTTAACCTTTGAGTGTTATTTGGTAAATTCTAAAGACCTGCCAGTCTTTAGTCTGCTAGCTAACTACGGCAGGTGAGCATGATTAAAAATTCACCTTTTCTTACTGCCACTGCCACCTTTCTGTGTTTTGGTCTTGTGATGTCCTGAGCCGTAGTTTATCACTTGATCAAAGTTCTCAAGCAAGTCTTGACTTATTTAGTTGGGTGACCTTCATTGCTAATCAACTTTATCAAACGACAATCTTTTTATTCCTTGTGCTTAGGCAGCAGCTGAAAATACTGTCACCTTGGAAAAAATATGACCAGGTAATTACTGTTGATGACTATTAAAAGCTTTTAATTTCATCACTTACAGTTTTTGAAAATAATCTCTTATTGCTCAAACAACTGGTTATTGAATCACATATTTAGTTGTTTTCTAGTTTTTCTTTTGACATGACATTTTATATTCGTCTTATCAAATAACGAGTCGTAAGGTTTGCAATTATATAGTCAGATTACGTACATGGCTCCAATCCTTTTATTTACGTACTTTTAATTGTATCATGTCATCATCTTCACCTTGTAACAGTATAACAATCCTATGTAAATCATACACACCTACACTTGACTATGTAGATAACACAAATTTGTGTGCTACTATTACAGGTATCTCAGTAAAATACCGTGTCATTTATCATATTGTGTTTTGGGCCTTGCGATAAGCTAAATCACCTAAATGATTCCTTGGACGCCGGCTGATTCGAGGGCCCTGGTTCGTTCCTTGTCGTTTATTATGTTTACAACTCATAATAAAGTTTATTTTATTTGGTAGGATAATGGAAAAACGACCAGGTTCTACCGGTTGGCACACAACTGAAATTTCCGCCCAGGCAACAACAGATTTGCGTCATACTTTTCAAGACTACAAATGAATAGGTAAATGACGAAACTAGAAGAATAAGTTGATAAAATGTGTATAAAACGAGCCTTTTAATCATTCGTTTTTCTTCATTTCGCCATGAACGTTCAACTTATCCTTACAGTCGGTTTCGTCTGTGGCTGCTTTGCCCTTGGGAATGCAACTCTCTTGGTAAACTTATATTTAAAAAAATATATCGTCGCCTAATTTTTAAATCCAATTTCTAATAATAGGATTTCCCCAGTAAAGATTCGAGGATCGTAGGAGGTACAGAGTCGGTGCCCGGTGAATTCCCTTGGATGGCCCATCTGACAATTGCGAGAATGGGCATGCAACGTGAGTGTGGAGGTTCACTCATCAGTCAAAATTGGATTATGACTGCAGCTCATTGCATGGACGGGTAAATTATTTTCTCGACTTATTTCATCAAATTTAAGTAATTCAATTGAATTTCATAATAGTGCTGAATCGGTTACGGTCGTCCTAGGAGGTCACAATTTGAATATCAACAATGCTGATACAGTCACTTTGCAATCAAAAGAATTCTACATTCATCCTAAATATTCCAGTCAGACATTCCCAGATGACATTGCCCTCATTAAACTCCCAGTCAACGTCGTATTCACTGGTAAATATTGGTTGGCTTATGCTCTGTTGTTTTAATAATTTACGATCCAATAATTTTTTTAATTGGATTTACAGCTCGAATTCGATCGGTAGTCTTGGCAGATCTGGGCAATAGAGATCACGTAAACGACACGGTTATAGTCAGCGGATGGGGTTACTACTCTGACGGTGATTTTATTAATTTTTTTGGCCTTTTGATTGTAGAAATAATATTCAACCATTCCGATTTTCTCAGCTGTTGAATCGACTAGCGACGTATTACTCAAAGCTTCTACGACTGTCATCTCCAACGAAAAGTGCAGTGAAACGTGGGGTAGTATCATAGCCAGCACTATGATTTGCACTAATGGAACACGGGGCGGAATTTGCAAGGTGCCATCAATCTATTCTATTACGTAAAATTGAAATTCATTGAATTGTTGGGATAGGGCGACAGTGGCGGACCGATGGTTTACTCTGTCGATGGTACGTGGGTTCAGATTGGCATCGCTTCGTTCGGAGATAATCTTTGTGAGTTGATGAAGCCGAAGGGCTTCACTCGAGTCCAGTCTTACTTGAATTGGATTGCGTCAATCACGGGCGTGTCCGTCGCCACTACGCAACGTCCCACGACGACGCCATTCTCCTGTCAATCCGATGGCATTAAATCCAATCCTTATGATTGCAACTCATTTTACATGTGCTCCAATGGGACTCCCTATCTATTCGTAAGTTTTAATAATCAAGAAACTATTTGTGATAGATTAGCTAACAAAAAACGAACCTTTTACACATTTAGAACTGTCCTGGTGGATTGGTCTTTAATCCTCAACCCCAACAGTGCGACTATCGCCAGAATGTCCCTCGGTGCAATTATTAATGTCAGTGGGAACTGGAATTAGCCTATTGTTAAAGATGAGTCGTGATTTCTCGAATAGGTTACGTCGAAAATTAACATGGAATGAATAATTTATACAAGAATGGTGTGTAGCTTTGACACGCTCCTCTGATACCTAACTAAACTCAATAAACATTTTGCGATGCAAATTGGCTCAGCTGATGCCCATGTGTCTCTTTGGGTTTGTTCCTTGGCCTTACATGAAGATGATTTTCCCTGTCATTCTCCTTTCACTTCTCCCTATTCGCCACTTGATTGTCCCTCGTGTAGTTGAGGATCGTTTTCTCAAGTCCCTGGATAGTAGCGAACATTAAATTTTCCAGTTCCTTCTTCCGTACTTGATATCGTGGGAGATTTCATTTTTGACACATTATAAACTTATTGTTTAGTCTTCTGAGTTTTGACCATCTAACATGAATTAAAATTTCGGTTTCATGGAATTGAACCGTTTTGTATTGTTGTCAACTCGTCCTAGAAATAAATTTGAATGTTAAAAGTACATGCACAAACAGGAGATGGAAGGATTCATCTAGTCTACCTATCTATGCTGTCAATGGATCAAGTCAGAGCCTCAAGTCAAGTTAATTGGGTAAGGGTAACTTATTATCTTGTTGTCTTCTTATAACTCTTAAGCTGTATCTCATAATATGTAATATGTTGTTGATAATTTCCGACTATACTCACACCGATTTTAGTTTGATCGTTGATCTCTTAATTGATTGATCTAATTGATGGATTGCGTTAGTTTTGATTCTGTTAAACAATTCCTCCGATTTTTTCTCTTCTATTTTCACTCATTTTCTAATGGCAACACCGCTTTCAGTTTCCAGTTCTCCCGGAAGTTCGTCTGCACTCCGCAGTACAAAAGCGGCTAAAGTTCTCAGGGACTCAGGCGACACGCGACAGCACAGACGTTGTATGGTGAGGCTGCCATCAGGATAAATTGCAAAGTTTCAGTATCGAGTTTTTGCGAGCATATTGGGGAAAATGAGTCAGTTTACGCAGAAATTTGCTTGTTTTTCTCTATTGCCTAAAATGTTCCCTGTTCCGTTATAGCCGTTACCTCTTAACGTGATTGAAACTTGAAACAAGTCAGTCAAATTAAGGAAAGGTTTGAAACAGCCCATGTGCCCAGCAGATCACATTGGTGCAATAAGTGAGTCATCTTCCCTTAAAAAAAAAATTCTACAAGAAGATCACACAATCACACCACCACTTAGCACCTAGATGCAATAGAAGCAAGTCTAAGTGTACTGTGTGATTTTTAAAATTACCTCTGTTTGTGAATAACCCAGTGATGTAGGACAAGTATGTAATGAAGTGAACTCAAACATTCAGAAACTGCAACTCCTATCTATGTGAATCAGCCAGACAGAATGTTCAGTTCACCTAATAGCATTTTTAAAGAAGTGAGGAGAACGTCAACGCTGGTGTGGAATCGTCGAAAAGCAACCCAGTTTTTTGCTAACTTGTTCATGAAGGTTCAATGGAGAAAAACGTCGAGATAATTTTTCATCCTTTCATTCAACAGCTTCCACAATGTGATCAACAAGATTATTGAGTAAGCATCTCGTGGTTGTGTGTTTAAGTAAAAATGACTTTTTCTGGATATTTTGAAGAAATTCTTTATTTCTCTTTTCAGACTCTGGAATCTTTGGGTCACGATCTACATGGACGCCAATGCTGATTCATTACAAAACTCATCTTTGTCACCTAATAAAGTGAAATTCTCGAAGAAATTGGCTTTGGTGATGAGTCATACATGACACTACTCGAGCCCCCATCAGATGAACTGTTGCTGCAGTTTTGGCCAAGACGGAATTTGAAAAGCCCCTCTATTACGAGCTGTACTGTCTGAGGCAGGTGACTAACAAGGATATGATTCATATGATTTCATTGTTGCATACCATTCAATCACTTTTTTGGTTAATAATTCGTTATATTTTGGCAGCAAAAATTGCTAGAGAGGAATTTCAATCGATATTCAAGGTTGAGTAAACTTGTGCTAATGACAGGAAACTACGCCAGCTTCTACGGTAGTTGCAGATTACGTGAGCCCGTAGATGTTCCCAAGTACTATAATATCATCAAGGATCCCATGGACTTGCGAATGGTTGAAACCAAGACTACAAAGAGAAGCCACCAATGATTTAACGATTCTTTCGTAGTAGTTGGTAAGTAAAAATGTAATCTTAAATTAAACGAGCGCAGACGCGCATTGCTGTGCTAGTCAGCGACATAGTATTAGAGTTTCAAATTGCTTAACGAATATCATCCCGTAGTCTGCTTTTCTTCTCCCTTTGCTTTTGTTGATTGACGTATATATTCGTTCGTATCTTCATAATGTCTTATCTGTGCCTGTAAAGTGTCGCCGATTCGTGAATTGATTGGTTGGCCATGATCGCATCGGACTCGATCACCGCGATGAACCGAATCTTCGGCGTGCCAAATTAGATCCACTCACCATTTGACATCGCAAACCACTGCTTGTTTCATTCAAACTGCTGGATAGCCTTCCGGCGATCGGTAAAAGATTCATTTCTCACATTTTGTGATTTTTGTTTAAATTGTGAAATTATTTCATTATTTGTTATTTTGGGTTTGTTTTAGTGATGGAAAGAGCTGCCATATCTTATCTCATCAATTTCAGGGTAAACTTTAATCTGGATTGATTTTTCTCTGTAATTGTACTGTCATTACTGATGTGATTTATCCCTTCCCCCTTTCTTAAATTTTTGTCGTAATTATTTAACTTTCCATTCTTAATAAGAAAACAAATGTTGTTCATTCAGGATTCGCCATCTGTCATGCCGGTCTATTAGAGCAGTAGTGAACGTTTTAGTACAACGGCGTACAGGATTGTCCCACGTCTTTCGGTAGGTAATTGATCTGGTTAACCATGAACTGTTTATCTCAAGTTGTTTCATTTTTAAATCCTACAGTGATTTAGTGTTAGTAGAAGTGTGTATATTTAGATTATGTTCGGTTAGTATTGACCATTGGGTTAGTTTTTGTCAGGTTCAGCTTGTGAGTTGTGTAGTGTTAAGTTAGTACTTGCGCAGTCTTTTTGTACATAGATACAGACATGGGGAACAGCAGAATAAAAATTTTAAAGGGGAAGGAGGAATCTAACCCGGGACTTTTCGTTTCATAACACTAGGTTCCATAACCATTAAGACATGGTCGTGCATCCGCTGAAGACTAACTCTGGAAGAAAGTCATGTATCCTTTAGACGGGGATGAAACAGACAACTTTTTAAATGTTGTCTGTTCAAATATGCATATTCATATTAATTATTATTTTCGTAGAGGTGAGGTTGGCTAAGGGTTTTCATTAGAAAAGGGGTAAGGTAAGGTAACATCCATCATCATTTTGGAGGTCGTTTTTCTTTCTTAGTTGGCTATTTGTTGATATGATTTTTTCTTGTGTCTTTGTGTCTTTCTGCAGTCTGATCTGATTGCGGATGACGGAGTCCTTTTAAGCCATAGAGAATTGCGCCGGATCCACTGACGAGGCGACATTCGTTTTGGTGCCTTCTCTATTCCAGACTTTCCAGCAGCCGGGTAGCAGCACTCGAACAGTGAGATAACTGGAAGGAAAAATACCCATTTGATAAGGTAAACCAGCCAGTTATTCCCAATATTTTTACATTGATCGTGGCTTACCGCAATGCATTGTTCTAATTTTGCAGCTGAGCGACACTAGATGAGAAAAACAAAGCGATGCTCAACCAGAAATGGCTTATTACATGAAAAAGGAAGTAAGTTTTGCTCAATAGAGGCACCAAAGCTCAACAGTGTCTGAATTTTCATTCGTTTTAGAAATGGAACTTAGTTATTGGACAGGTAGTGATGACGCCTCAACGCTTAGCAATGCTGATAAGATACACTTATACGCCTGTTGCTCTCCTTATCCAAATGCCGGAGTAATCAAACCAGGTGATTGCTGTACTATTCAAACCTTTTCAGACAACGGTAAAATGCGCGATTATTTCGTTGGAAAATACTTTTCGTTGTCCTGTGTCAATACGCTGAAAAACTAAACAATTTAAAAATTCATCTCTTGGAAAGATGTGGATAAGCTTATTCTTCACATAAAGCATCAAGCATGAGATGTCTCCACGTAGCGGATTTCTTCTTCACGAACCACCAGACTGCGGTAAATGTTGCTGGCTCAGCCTCTTGCCGGTGTAAGTACGTATTTATTTTATTTTTTTTTAACATACTTCTGGTTTATAACCTTTTATATTTTATGAAATAGAAATCCCTTTTTTGAAAGTTGCCGCTCCAGCTCCGGTTTCTGGTGTATTTGGTGAGTCTGAATAGTGAATAGCAATCCGTTTCCTGTTTGAACGAGCGACGTCTTCCGCTCCGTGTGTAATATTTAATGACGAAATCGACACCATCACTCCCAAGAGAGAAACGGCTCACCGAGAGATGGAACGAAGGATTGTTGGCCGACGTCTCACCTTCATGGATAGTAATAACCTTTGTATTTTTCGCCTAAATTTCTTCAAATACCATACAAATTTTATTGAACACAGATCTTGGCAGTCGAGACAGAAATATTCCTTTTTTTAATGATTGGTGCTGAGTGCTGACGCCTTAGATCCTGCCTTAAGAAGAGCTGGCTGGACTCTCACTTAAAATACTAGACTTCGCCGCAAGGGAAAAGATTCTCAAAGTGGTCTGCAAGATCCTAAATTCTTGGCTTTGAACACACCGGAATACGTAGGAACGGATGTGTTTGCCCTGACGTCCGAGGCTGAGAATGATAGGCTTGATTAGGTGAATTAAAGATTTGGTATTCTGTTTTTCACTTCTCAGTTCTCACCATAAGTTGACTATATCTGTATCTTAGAGCTTTTGGACTTTATACAGCATATTAGCTTTGGAGTCCATATATTTGGCTACTTAGCTATTTGGGTAACTTGGTTATTTAAAAACCGTTCCGTTACCGTTCGGCTCTCACTAGGTGGCTAAAATTATGTCCACCAGATGACACGACCTTTTTCGTTCGATTCGCCATTTAATTTGGAGACGATGATCGTAAATGCAGGTAAATATCTCCAATTCTCTTTTATCCTGACACCTGACATTGTTTGTTAAATAAATGGAAATTCTTCCTTGTATTCTTTAATGTTGAGAATGCGAATCATTTGTTTGTTAATTTACTGTTAATATAGGTTATATTTATAAGCCAATAATCATTTTATTCTTTCCAACAGATCTGCAAACACGAAGGTTATGAATTTCGTTCTTGTGGTCAATGGAGTTGGGCGCTGGTTGCCGTTACTGGCCTTTTGCGACGTCTTGATATCAGTTTGGAATAAAGGCTCTGGACTCTGGGGAATCCTCATTCATGCTCGAGGTAACTTTGCAGTCAACATTTGTGAGGATTTTTAGATTCGTTAGTTTTTTTTGCATGTCTTCGTTGTGTGTTTTGCATGCAAGAAAACCTGCAGACAGGTCGGCTAGTTTTTTCCGCTTGGGTCACGAGAAACATTACGTAAAACTGGCATGCGGTGGTGTAGAGGTCAATGTAAAAGACAGGGTAAGGTTAGCTCCTGTAAATGTTATTCATTTATGTTAAATAGCTGCTAGTAGGATCTCATTGTTGATTTACGGTTACAAAATCCATAGGCCTAGAGTTCAGGTATTGTCAATCAATCATTCGATTTGCGTGTTAGATACTCCTAAATCAGTTTTGGAAATACGATTTTTTCCCCCCGCTTCTCCTGGGTGGTTACTTAGGATCATTCAAGTTAATTTTTGAGTTAAGCGTTGTGAATGTAGAGGACGAACTGTGACAGTCTATCGAGCTTTAGCAGTTGCGTCAAATTTATTATTTTATTAATTTTATTCAATCATTTTATGAGAAGCTTTGATTTAAATTTTTTTAAATTAATAATTTACCTATTTTTATCTCTATTTTGAGATTTTCTGCTCCGGCCGCAGGTGCAGGGATCATGTGTTTGAAACTTAGATAAGTTTGCAGTAGAATATTTTCAAAAAAGCCGATTGTTGTTCAAACGGTTCGAAATGGAAGATTTATTCATTCACTGAAGAAATGAGTCAAATGACTCAAATGTCAATTGGTATATTTTTTGAAGAGACTAAAGTTTAAGCCGTTATCATTTATGATTTGATATTTATTTTGATATTGGTTTTTTTAGACCCAACCCCAACAACGTCAACCCGAAGAAAGAAAAAGGCCCATTCCCATGTCCTTCACGCTTGAAGGTCACGAGAAACATTACGTAAAACTGGCATGCAGTGGTGTAGAGGTTGGGTGAGAATGACACGTGTTGCTTCATTATCAAGCAGGTAGAATAGCCACAAGGATAAGCTATTTGGTATTTTGGTATTCATTTTGATATTGGTTTTTGTAGACCCATCCCCAGCAACGTCTACCTAAAGAAGGAAATAAAGGCCAGTTTGCATTTCAATCGAAGGTCATGGAGATCATTACGAAAAGGTGTCATACAGTGGAGAAGAGGTTGGGTGAGAATGGGACGTTTTGCATCATTATCAAGAAGGTAAAATAGCCACAAGGCTTGAGAGGAGGGGTGAGAAAAAGTCGTATAAAAGGCGAGAGAAAAGTTGACTGGGATCAGTCGAGTGAGTGTCTCCGATACGGCAACAGCTGCATTATTCGTCCTAATATCAGTTCGCAATTATGGGTAAAAATTCATTTTAAATTTCGAATCGTAAATCTATTCTATCTTGTTTTGAGTTGTTGATACGATTAGTTATCTTCGAAAAATAATATCCAATTGTTTATTTTATTGCATAGTTAATTATGGCGTTGTGTTGCTGTGGGTGTCGTATCGTTGATGTCGACCACGAGAGAAAATCTTTTAAAAGGGAAGAAAAAAGGCAACGGAAGTCAATCGAGTGAGCATCTCCGACCATGCAGCAGCTGCATTCTTCGTCGTATTATCAGGTCACAATCACGGGTGAATATTCTGTATTTCTATGTGGAATTTTGTATCAATTTCTATTTTTTCTGTTTGATAATCTGTCCGTTATTGTTGAATATTTAATGTAGTCTGGTTATCTATGCTGTCGTGCTGCTATTGGTTGTTGTATCGTCGATGGCTGGGTGGACGGCTGGTGTTCCGATGTCTCCTGGATAAGGCGGATACCAAACCGCAACGCCACCGCCTTACTACACAACAACATACGCAACGACCAGTTACTACACCGAGGTTGCACAGTTGGGTTTACAGTTAAGCCACCAAGGATCCAGATTATTACACCACAACTTGTGTTGCTCCTCGAGCTACACTACCAAGACGCTAGAGTACTACACCGAGGCTCCCAAGTACTACACCACCAAGGCACCTTAGATTACGCAACTACGTATGCTGCCCCAACCAACGACACCGAGGCTTCAGCTTATTACACAACCAAAGCTGTCGGAATTCTACACTGGAGCGCCCAAGTACGACAGAAATCAGTCAAGTTAGCTTCTCCGACACCCAACACGGCAGCCCTGAAGTTTCGAATAAACTTCGCTTCAAACAGTGGAACGACAAAGAGTGAAGGTGAGCTCTTTATTACTGTAATTTTGTGGAACATGTATTAATGACTTGTTTTCCTTCCTTGTCTGTTTTACGAACAAGACGAATTCTACTGCAATCGCGTCGAATTGAATAGCAAAGACAACACATTCGTACGTGTACACCGCGTCGTTAAACTTGACATTGTTGGTCGGAAAGCCGAACTTGACGATGGCCGTACCATCACCTACGACAAGTGCGTTATTGCCACAGGTAAACATTTTATTCCAAACGAAATTCGTCTTTAAAAGTCTCAATGATTACACCTTAATGAAATGTTGAATAAGTTTGATAGTCTTCCTGCTCGATAGTATCTAAGTCTATTTACACTGCTAGCAATTTATTTCTGTGAATTAGTTTTACGAATAGAATTAGTTCTAGGAATTCCTCTAAAAATAGCCTTTATTTTCTTGTTAGGTAGTAAACGAAAATCTTTTCCAATCCCTGAGCGGTGCCCTTAAAGATGTCCACGAGCACGTCACGCTGTCCCGCAACATCGATGGCGCTAACACATGCCGAGTCCTCTAAATGTTTAACCAATGGACAACCGAGAAGGTGAAAGCGGAAAGTGTTAATGTTTTGCCCAAAGCTTATGTTTAGGCTGCAATTTTGGAAGACGACGAGGTTGCATTGACCTTAAACGATGGTCAAAAGGTAAACAATTATTTCAGTACATGTTTTAGCGATGTTAATTAAAATCTAGAATTCATTTCTGCAGATTTAAACTGACCATGTCGTCTCTGTTGTCGGTTAGGACGCGAACACGGGTTTGGCTGTCGCTTCTGGTTTGGAAATAGATTCCAATTTTGGTGGTTATCGAGTCAATACCGAGCTCGAAGCACGATCGACCATCTGGCTTGTAAGAATCCTTGAACATTTTATTTCATATTGATTTTATTGCTTAAAACTTGACCAACAATGACTGCTCTGATGTTGTTGTTGGATAGTAAGTTCTTGTTAAATTAGATTTTAATTACTGGGTTTGAACTTTATTTTTTATTAGGCCGGAGATGCTGCCTTCTTTTGTGGTATCAAATTGGGTCGTCGTCGTAGGGAATATCATCACTTTGCTGTTGTATCAGGGTGATTGGCTGGAGAGAACAATACTGGCAACGAAACATGGATGAACAACTGCAGTGTACTCTTCCCAAGTGCATTCTTCTTCGTATTATCAGTACGCAATCGGGTAAATATTCTGTTTTATGGAGTTTGTGTCAATTATTTGTTTTTTATCTGTTTATGTACCATATTGAATATTGATGTTTAAATTATTTACCGCATAGTTGATGATGGTGTTGTGCTGTTGCCGTTTGTCGTATCGTTGAAGGCTGGCTCGATCACTGGTGTACCAATGTCTCCTGTGTATGGTGGATACCAAGGCACCACACCGCCGCCTTACTACACAACGACAACATTCGCAACAACCGGTTACTACACTGAGGCCCACAACTACTACATCACCAAGGCTCCAGAATATTACACCGCAGCTAACGCTGCCCCGAGCTACATCATCAAAGATCCTGAGTACTACACCGAGGCTCCCAAGTACTACACCACCAAGTCACCGGAGTACTACACCTACACGTATGTTGCCCCAGCTTACTACACCGAGGTTCCCAAGAATTATATAGTTCCTAGCTACTACACCGAGGCTCCAACTTATTACTCCACCAAAGCGGCTGAATACTACACCGAGTCGCCCAATTACTACACCAACAAGGCTCCAGATTATTACACCACAACTTATGCTTCCCCGAGTCACAACAACGCAGCCCCGAAGTATTACTCTGCCTCAAGCTAGACAACTATAACTTAGGTGGCCGAGTAAAACGCAGCCCCGACTTACTACACAGCGGCTGCTCCTTCGTACTACGTTGAACCGGAACACTACACCGAGGCTCCAGTTTACTACCCCACAACCTACGCTACACATAGCTGCTACACCGAGGATCCTATGTTCTAACCTACCAAGGCACCTGAGTATTATACCACTACTTACGCTGCTCCGACCAACTACACCGAAGCTTCGAAGTATTACTCTATCCCGACTTACTACACCACTGAGGCACCTGAATATTACACCACACCCTACGCTTCTCCAACTTACTACATGGACGTTTCTGAATACTAAAGTCGAATTTTCAATTTTAATAATCATGTTCATTTTTGTCGGTCATATCTTAATAATTACTAGTTACTGGGAATTGTTGATCTTTAAAGAGAAAAAGAATTTTTTAACCTGGGTAATCACTTTGTACGACTTCTCTTGCCACCTAAAAGCCTTGACATTGCGACGTTTTCTGATTTTTATTGGATCTTTCCTATTTCGTATGTTGGAGGTGGCTATTTCTCTAGTCGCTCTGCATTCCGACATGTTCTAGTGTTTGGACGAACTTTATTTACAGGGCAAGATTCGAAACAAATGTACTGTGGTGTTAACTAAAAATTTTCGATGTTAACAGTTCTGTTTTTAACTTAAGTTGGGGTAAAAAAAGGTGTTGTAGAAAATGTTTGGTTTGCACAGCAATTTATTTAAAAAATCTGAACATGATCAGTCACAAAATATACAAGTCAAATGCTAAACATTTTTTTATTACAAGTTACGAGACATGGCCAACAACAAACTTTAAAAGGAATTGCTTTATTGTCCCACCTCCACCCACAATTCCACCACATTTTACAATCACATGCATAAATACATACACTAAAGTTAACCCGTTGGCTGCCACGCCATACAACCCGTAGGTTGTACTCTACTACTCTACGCGCCACGTCTGAAGGATCCGTGACCAAAGTGGGACTTGCCATTGCTGACAAGTCCGGGCTGACACGGTGACAGGAGAATCCATCACCGTATCGACAAGGGGGAAGTCCCTATGGTGCATTGCCTAACAGGCTTGCCTTGCGGCAAATTTTGGGCTTGGCGACACTCCGACCTCGCGGCATGAAATCCACGAGGCCGGCCAGCGCGGCCCGTGCAAAGGAGCTAGGAGAGAACAAAGGCGTGGCAGACAACGGGTTAACTAACACAAACACAAACATATTACCAACAACAAATGATGATCCGCGCTGACACTTTGGAGATACCGGCGACGTTATGGTGTCCATCTTCTCGAAATTTCCTCTGGATTACCTGAATAAAGAGACGACAATTCTTATTTACTGACATGCCAATGAAAGTTACATAATACAGAAAGAAACAATAATCAGGTTTTTTAGCTCAAATATTTAAATATGCAATTTTTTAAAGTTTAAATCAAGCTTGCAATGTTGAGAACTGTTAACAGAACAAAGCTCACTTGCTAGTCTTTAAAAAAAATTCCGGAAGTAAACCGGAAGTAACCACAGCGCCTCAACCATTGAGCTGTCGTCAAAATAAACCACATATTCGTGATCCCCATGAAATTTGGGGTCGATTAGGTGTGATTTAAACGAAATCCAAAATTTGGCCAAAATCGAGAATTTTCCTGAACTATATGTTCAGGAAAATTTTCGAAACCGGAAGTACGAATACGTAAAAAACAAAACATGAACTTTACCACAAATTTGACGAGGATCACGAATTTGTGGTTCTTTCGTACGTCAGATGAATATTTACTAAACTACTGACAGAAATGAGTAAACCGGAAGTAGAAAAAAAAATCAAATATCGAAAATCTAACAAGTGAGCTTTGTTGGGGGAATAGTTATCGTTAGTTATCACTAAATATTTCAACAAAATAACTGCCAATAAATGTTTAAAAAGATGTGCAAAGTAACTGAAACTGACTGTTTTGACAGCTACAAATTTGCAAAAAGCCATCTAGCGTTAGAAAAAAGAAACGTCCAAGTAAAACTTTGCTTACGCGCAAGAAGGGCCTGATTTTGGAATTATAACACAGACACAAACTTTAACGCAAGTAGACTATTGGTAGAAAACCTAAGAATATAAGTCAATTGTTGGGTACCTAGGCATAATCCCGTGGTGAGTGACTGCAGGTTTGGAACAGCAGAGGGTAGCGAAGTGGTCCAGAAACTCGCCAAGTCGCCAGTGAAGTAAAACAAATTGTGTTTAAAAGCAGTGAAGCTAGATGAGCGTGCGTCCTGAAGATAAGGATGGAGAAGAATGTTGTTGGAAGTCTCTCTTCCGTCATGGACAAAGATCAGCATTGGCACAAGAATCTCCGTGCCAGGACCACACGATTCCATTAAGAAACTGCGTGTTCTGTAAAAATAAATGTTTTACATTAATGAAAATATAACAATGAATAAAGCATATCAATCTTTACCTATACTAACAAGCACACTTTTCATTATATAAAACCGCTAAAATGGAAATCACAGCAACCAACAGCCTTACTCCTTAGGTTGAGGTAAATTTCCTGATGCTAAAGAAAGTGTCATGAAGTATTGCAGTAGCGTGGTGATAGGTTATATTGATGCTTACCTTTATCATACGGGTGAATGGTGCTGAATTTAGTAAGGCATTTGACGTGGTGTGGTTGGTGTGGTAGCAGTAATGGGGAAATACCTTGTCTCCACACATTTGTATTCGACAATATGTGAGCTTCACACATGAGTTTTAGGCTTTTGACAACATGATGGGTCTATTGTAGGGAAAGTGACTGAGCGCTAAGTCAACTTTTGGAATGACTGACAGTATGCATCATAAATCTCAGCGTCCTAATGCATCATAAACCTCAGTCAAGATAAACCTACACAAGTTACGAAGTTCAATTTGGTATAAGAAATCACAGGAATATAATCACAGAAAGTATTAATCAGCTACAATTTGTTTCGCCCTTTTCGCCTCATTTAACATTGTAAAAACAACAAAGGCGACCCTAGCGACATCTGGTAATGAGTTTTTAAATTTGAATCCTAATTTGGTTAATATTATTAAAAATACCCGACCGACAATAGAACCCCACCGACAATAGAACCCCAATATTTTATTTTTAAAAATACCTGACAATTGAACTCCAGGGCTCGACAGTAGAACTCCACACGCGACAATAGAACTCCGATAATTTGAGCTGGGACTGTGCAACCAACTTAGGATTCAAAACTCATTACCAGATGTCGCCAATGTCGCCTTTGTTGTTGTTGTATCGTGAAACGAGGCGAAAAGGGCGAAACAAAATTGTAGCTAATATGTACTTATATTCCTGTGATTTAAATTACCAAATTGAATTTCGTAATATATGTAGGTTTATCTTGACCTAGTTTCCTTATTTTTATACTGTACCAACTTATTTCTTCAAATTCTAGATGCATAGGCCTACTGTCAGTCATTCCAAAAAGTTGACTTAGCTCTCAGTCAATTTCCATCCATTAGGCCCATCATGCTGTCAAAGGCCTAAAACTCATGTTTGAAGATGAAGACCACATGGAGTGGAATACAAATCTGCCGAGATAAGGTATTTCCCCATGACTGCTACCAGACCATTACAATTCATATTTTCATAAAACATAGGTATTCTTGTTCATGAACCATAGGATCTTTTCTGAATCTTTCAATTTTGGTGGCGTACCCTGCCAGGCTGCCACAGCATGTTTGTTGTAATGTATGTTTTTACTTCTGTTTTTAGAAGACAACCCAGCTAAGAGATAGGTACAGTTATATTTCTCTTAGGTAAATTTGTGTAAATTTGTAACTAATGTAGAGAATTTCCTTGTCCCATTCCCACTTACAGTTTCAGAGACATGAAGCGTGTGAAGTGAATAACCTGCCATGTGTATGAACATGTACCAGATCTGCTTGATGAAAGTCAAATGCCTACTAAATTCATCGCCCATATGATAAGGTAAGCATCAGTACAACCTATCACCACACTACTGCAATACTTCATGACACTTTCTTTAGCACCAGGAAATTTACCTCAACCTAAGGAGTAAGGCTGTTGATTGATGTGAATTCAATTTTTACGGTTTTTTCATCATGAGCATTTCAGTGTGCTTATTAGATCAGGTAAAGATTGATATGCTTTATTCATTGTTATATTTTCATTAATGTAAAACATTTATTTTTACAGAACACGCAGTTTCTTAATGGAATCGTGTGGTCCTGGCACGGAGATTCTTGTGCCAATGCTGATCTTTGTCCATGACGGAAGAGAGACTTCCAACAACATTCTTCTCCATCCTTATCTTCAGGACGCACGCTCATCTAGCTTCACTGCTTTTAAACACAATTTGTTTTACTTCACTGGCGACTTGGCGAGTTTCTGGACCACTTCGCTACCCTCTGCTGTTCCAAACCTGCAGTCACTCACCACGGGATTATGCCTAGGTACCCAACAATTGACTTATATTCTTAGGTTTTCTACCAATAGTCTACTTGCGTTAAAGTTTGTGTCTGTGTTATAATTCCAAAATCAGGCCCTTCTTGCGCGTAAGCAAAGTTTTACTTGGACGTTTCTTTTTTCTAACGCTAGATGGCTTTTTGCAAATTTGTAGCTGTCAAAACAGTCAGTTTCAGTTACTTTGCACATCTTTTTAAACATTTATTGGCAGTTATTTTGTTGAAATATTTAGTGATAACTAACGATAACTATTCCCCCAACAAAGCTCACTTGTTAGATTTTCGATATTTGATTTTTTTTTCTACTTCCGGTTTACTCATTTCTGTCAGTAGTTTAGTAAATATTCATCTGACGTACGAAAGAACCACAAATTCGTGATCCTCGTCAAATTTGTGGTAAAGTTCATGTTTTGTTTTTTACGTATTCGTACTTCCGGTTTCGAAAATTTTCCTGAACTATAGTTCAGGAAAATTCTCGATTTTGGCCAAATTTTGGATTTCGTTTAAATCACACCTAATCGACCCCAAATTTCATGGGGATCACGAATATGTGGTTTATTTTGACGACAGCTCAATGGTTGAGGCGCTGTGGTTACTTCCGGTTTACTTCCGGAATTTTTTTTAAAGACTAGCAAGTGAGCTTTGTTCTGTTAACAGTTCTCAACATTGCAAGCTTGATTTAAACTTTAAAAAATTGCATATTTAAATATTTGAGCTAAAAAACCTGATTATTGTTTCTTTCTGTATTATGTAACTTTCATTGGCATGTCAGTAAATAAGAATTGTCGTCTCTTTATTCAGGTAATCCAGAGGAAATTTCGAGAAGATGGACACCATAACGTCGCCGGTATCTCCAAAGTGTCAGCGCGGATCATCATTTGTTGTTGGTAATATGTTTGTGTTTGTGTTAGTTAACCCGTTGTCTGCCACGCCTTTGTTCTCTCCTAGCTCCTTTGCACGGGCCGCGCTGGCCGGCCTCGTGGATTTCATGCCGCGAGGTCGGAGTGTCGCCAAGCCCAAAATTTGCCGCAAGGCAAGCCTGTTAGGCAATGCACCATAGGGACTTCCCCCTTGTCGATACGGTGATGGATTCTCCTGTCACCGTGTCAGCCCGGACTTGTCAGCAATGGCAAGTCCCACTTTGGTCACGGATCCTTCAGACGTGGCGCGTAGAGTAGTAGAGTACAACCTACGGGTTGTATGGCGTGGCAGCCAACGGGTTAACTTTAGTGTATGTATTTATGCATGTGATTGTAAAATGTGGTGGAATTGTGGGTGGAGGTGGGACAATAAAGCAATTCCTTTTAAAGTTTTTTGTTGGCCATGTCTCGTAACTTGTAATAAAAAAATGTTTAGCATTTGACTTGTATATTTTGTGACTGATCATGTTCAGATTTTTTAAATAAATTGCTGTGCAAACCAAACATTTTCTACAACACCTTTTTTTACCCCAACTTAAGTTAAAAACAGAACTGTTAACATCGAAAATTTTTAGTTAACACCACAGTACATTTGTTTCGAATCTTGCCCTGTAAATAAAGTTCGTCCAAACACTAGAACATGTCGGAATGCAGAGCGACTAGAGAAATAGCCACCTCCAACATACGAAATAGGAAAGATCCAATAAAAATCAGAAAACGTCGCAATGTCAAGGCTTTTAGGTGGCAAGAGAAGTCGTACAAAGTGATTACCCAGGTTAAAAAATTCTTTTTCTCTTTAAAGATCAACAATTCCCAGTAACTAGTAATTATTAAGATATGACCGACAAAAATGAACATGATTATTAAAATTGAAAATTCGACTTTAGTATTCAGAAACGTCCATGTAGTAAGTTGGAGAAGCGTAGGGTGTGGTGTAATATTCAGGTGCCTCAGTGGTGTAGTAAGTCGGGATAGAGTAATACTTCGAAGCTTCGGTGTAGTTGGTCGGAGCAGCGTAAGTAGTGGTATAATACTCAGGTGCCTTGGTAGGTTAGAACATAGGATCCTCGGTGTAGCAGCTATGTGTAGCGTAGGTTGTGGGGTAGTAAACTGGAGCCTCGGTGTAGTGTTCCGGTTCAACGTAGTACGAAGGAGCAGCCGCTGTGTAGTAAGTCGGGGCTGCGTTTTACTCGGCCACCTAAGTTATAGTTGTCTAGCTTGAGGCAGAGTAATACTTCGGGGCTGCGTTGTTGTGACTCGGGGAAGCATAAGTTGTGGTGTAATAATCTGGAGCCTTGTTGGTGTAGTAATTGGGCGACTCGGTGTAGTATTCAGCCGCTTTGGTGGAGTAATAAGTTGGAGCCTCGGTGTAGTAGCTAGGAACTATATAATTCTTGGGAACCTCGGTGTAGTAAGCTGGGGCAACATACGTGTAGGTGTAGTACTCCGGTGACTTGGTGGTGTAGTACTTGGGAGCCTCGGTGTAGTACTCAGGATCTTTGATGATGTAGCTCGGGGCAGCGTTAGCTGCGGTGTAATATTCTGGAGCCTTGGTGATGTAGTAGTTGTGGGCCTCAGTGTAGTAACCGGTTGTTGCGAATGTTGTCGTTGTGTAGTAAGGCGGCGGTGTGGTGCCTTGGTATCCACCATACACAGGAGACATTGGTACACCAGTGATCGAGCCAGCCTTCAACGATACGACAAACGGCAACAGCACAACACCATCATCAACTATGCGGTAAATAATTTAAACATCAATATTCAATATGGTACATAAACAGATAAAAAACAAATAATTGACACAAACTCCATAAAACAGAATATTTACCCGATTGCGTACTGATAATACGAAGAAGAATGCACTTGGGAAGAGTACACTGCAGTTGTTCATCCATGTTTCGTTGCCAGTATTGTTCTCTCCAGCCAATCACCCTGATACAACAGCAAAGTGATGATATTCCCTACGACGACGACCCAATTTGATACCACAAAAGAAGGCAGCATCTCCGGCCTAATAAAAAATAAAGTTCAAACCCAGTAATTAAAATCTAATTTAACAAGAACTTACTATCCAACAACAACATCAGAGCAGTCATTGTTGGTCAAGTTTTAAGCAATAAAATCAATATGAAATAAAATGTTCAAGGATTCTTACAAGCCAGATGGTCGATCGTGCTTCGAGCTCGGTATTGACTCGATAACCACCAAAATTGGAATCTATTTCCAAACCAGAAGCGACAGCCAAACCCGTGTTCGCGTCCTAACCGACAACAGAGACGACATGGTCAGTTTAAATCTGCAGAAATGAATTCTAGATTTTAATTAACATCGCTAAAACATGTACTGAAATAATTGTTTACCTTTTGACCATCGTTTAAGGTCAATGCAACCTCGTCGTCTTCCAAAATTGCAGCCTAAACATAAGCTTTGGGCAAAACATTAACACTTTCCGCTTTCACCTTCTCGGTTGTCCATTGGTTAAACATTTAGAGGACTCGGCATGTGTTAGCGCCATCGATGTTGCGGGACAGCGTGACGTGCTCGTGGACATCTTTAAGGGCACCGCTCAGGGATTGGAAAAGATTTTCGTTTACTACCTAACAAGAAAATAAAGGCTATTTTTAGAGGAATTCCTAGAACTAATTCTATTCGTAAAACTAATTCACAGAAATAAATTGCTAGCAGTGTAAATAGACTTAGATACTATCGAGCAGGAAGACTATCAAACTTATTCAACATTTCATTAAGGTGTAATCATTGAGACTTTTAAAGACGAATTTCGTTTGGAATAAAATGTTTACCTGTGGCAATAACGCACTTGTCGTAGGTGATGGTACGGCCATCGTCAAGTTCGGCTTTCCGACCAACAATGTCAAGTTTAACGACGCGGTGTACACGTACGAATGTGTTGTCTTTGCTATTCAATTCGACGCGATTGCAGTAGAATTCGTCTTGTTCGTAAAACAGACAAGGAAGGAAAACAAGTCATTAATACATGTTCCACAAAATTACAGTAATAAAGAGCTCACCTTCACTCTTTGTCGTTCCACTGTTTGAAGCGAAGTTTATTCGAAACTTCAGGGCTGCCGTGTTGGGTGTCGGAGAAGCTAACTTGACTGATTTCTGTCGTACTTGGGCGCTCCAGTGTAGAATTCCGACAGCTTTGGTTGTGTAATAAGCTGAAGCCTCGGTGTCGTTGGTTGGGGCAGCATACGTAGTTGCGTAATCTAAGGTGCCTTGGTGGTGTAGTACTTGGGAGCCTCGGTGTAGTACTCTAGCGTCTTGGTAGTGTAGCTCGAGGAGCAACACAAGTTGTGGTGTAATAATCTGGATCCTTGGTGGCTTAACTGTAAACCCAACTGTGCAACCTCGGTGTAGTAACTGGTCGTTGCGTATGTTGTTGTGTAGTAAGGCGGTGGCGTTGCGGTTTGGTATCCGCCTTATCCAGGAGACATCGGAACACCAGCCGTCCACCCAGCCATCGACGATACAACAACCAATAGCAGCACGACAGCATAGATAACCAGACTACATTAAATATTCAACAATAACGGACAGATTATCAAACAGAAAAAATAGAAATTGATACAAAATTCCACATAGAAATACAGAATATTCACCCGTGATTGTGACCTGATAATACGACGAAGAATGCAGCTGCTGCATGGTCGGAGATGCTCACTCGATTGACTTCCGTTGCCTTTTTTCTTCCCTTTTAAAAGATTTTCTCTCGTGGTCGACATCAACGATACGACACCCACAGCAACACAACGCCATAATTAACTATGCAATAAAATAAACAATTGGATATTATTTTTCGAAGATAACTAATCGTATCAACAACTCAAAACAAGATAGAATAGATTTACGATTCGAAATTTAAAATGAATTTTTACCCATAATTGCGAACTGATATTAGGACGAATAATGCAGCTGTTGCCGTATCGGAGACACTCACTCGACTGATCCCAGTCAACTTTTCTCTCGCCTTTTATACGACTTTTTCTCACCCCTCCTCTCAAGCCTTGTGGCTATTTTACCTTCTTGATAATGATGCAAAACGTCCCATTCTCACCCAACCTCTTCTCCACTGTATGACACCTTTTCGTAATGATCTCCATGACCTTCGATTGAAATGCAAACTGGCCTTTATTTCCTTCTTTAGGTAGACGTTGCTGGGGATGGGTCTACAAAAACCAATATCAAAATGAATACCAAAATACCAAATAGCTTATCCTTGTGGCTATTCTACCTGCTTGATAATGAAGCAACACGTGTCATTCTCACCCAACCTCTACACCACTGCATGCCAGTTTTACGTAATGTTTCTCGTGACCTTCAAGCGTGAACGACATGGGAATGGGCCTTTTTCTTTCTTCGGGTTGACGTTGTTGGGGTTGGGTCTAAAAAAACCAATATCAAAATAAATATCAAATCATAAATGATAACGGCTTAAACTTTAGTCTCTTCAAAAAATATACCAATTGACATTTGAGTCATTTGACTCATTTCTTCAGTGAATGAATAAATCTTCCATTTCGAACCGTTTGAACAACAATCGGCTTTTTTGAAAATATTCTACTGCAAACTTATCTAAGTTTCAAACACATGATCCCTGCACCTGCGGCCGGAGCAGAAAATCTCAAAATAGAGATAAAAATAGGTAAATTATTAATTTAAAAAAATTTAAATCAAAGCTTCTCATAAAATGATTGAATAAAATTAATAAAATAATAAATTTGACGCAACTGCTAAAGCTCGATAGACTGTCACAGTTCGTCCTCTACATTCACAACGCTTAACTCAAAAATTAACTTGAATGATCCTAAGTAACCACCCAGGAGAAGCGGGGGGAAAAAATCGTATTTCCAAAACTGATTTAGGAGTATCTAAAACGCAAATCGAATGATTGATTGACAATACCTGAACTCTAGGCCTATGGATTTTGTAACCGTAAATCAACAATGAGATCCTACTAGCAGCTATTTAACATAAATGAATAACATTTACAGGAGCTAACCTTACCCTGTCTTTTACATTAACCTCTACACCACCGCATGCCAGTTTTACGTAATGTTTCTCGTGACCCAAGCGGAAAAAACTAGCCGACCTGTCTGCAGGTTTTCTTGCATGCAAAACACACAACGAAGACATGCAAAAAAAACTAACGAATCTAAAAATCCTCACAAATGTTGACTGCAAAGTTACCTCGGGCATGAATGAGGATTCCCCAGAGTCCAGAGCCTTTATTCCAAACTGATATCAAGACGTCGCAAAAGGCCAGTAACGGCAACCAGCGCCCAACTCCATTGACCACAAGAACGAAATTCATAACCTTCGTGTTTGCAGATCTGTTGGAAAGAATAAAATGATTATTGATTTATTGGCTAATAAATTTATAAAAGAAATAAAAATGTTTTCTATTACATACATGTTTTCATGTGCAGATCTGGTACATGTACATACACATGGCAGGTTTTTCACTTCACACTCTTCATATCTCTTAAGTGAAAATGGGACAAGGAAATTCTCTATGTTATTTACAATGGGGAAATACCTTATCTCGTTACATTTGTATTCCTCTATGTATTGGCTTCCAACATAAGTTTTAGGCTTTTGACAGCATGAGGATCTAATGGATGGAAATTGACTGAGAGCTACTAGTCAACTTGTTGGAATGACTCGGAGAGAAATAAAACCACTCCGATCAAGACTCATTCTCCCTGTAAAACAGAATACAATTAAATAATATAGGCCACAAACAATCCAGTGAGATATATGCTGTCTCATCCAGCAACAAAATAGCGTCGAAGATTCGGTTCATCGCGGTGATCAAGTCCGATGCGATCATGGTCAACCAATTAATTCACGAATCGGCGATACTTAACAGGCACATACAAGACATTATGAAACTACGAGCGAATATACGTCACTCAACAAATAGCAAAGTGAGAATAAAAGCAGACGACGAGATGACATTCGTTTAGCAATTCAAAATTCTTATACTAGGTTGATTAGCAAAGCAATGCGCGTCTGCACTCGTTAAATGTAAGATAACATTTTCACTTACCAACTACTACCTTCTACTTAATGCTGAGATAGCGGAGACAAACAAATATACACCCAATCAAATGCATCAAAGAAATAAATCTAATGTGAATCTCTTCATCGAAACAAAAACAAACGTGTTCTCAATGAAGGCCGCCTTTTTTCTTTTTCAACCCAATTTATAAAAACTGGTTTTTAAATAAATAGAAATGAATCGAAGCGGCTTATCTCTGACCCTCGACTGCGCTCTCTACAGTCTGCCGAGCTATTAGTTATAATAATATCCATCGCAAAATAATAATAATGATTATACGCAGCGGTCACGTTATTGAACACAAAAGGCTGAAACATTATTTGAATGGATTATTAGGCAACGGGAAGGAGATTGAGAGTTTGTGAGCGAAGTTGTTGTACGTTGGTCTTCTCGAAGCGGCTCTTGAGGGCAAAGGACGGCACCGATTTGTAGTTGGCATTTTGGGTGTGCCAGACCAGAATCTGAAATGAATGGGAAAACAAACCAATTTCTTATAATTAACCAATTTATTTATTTTGAATAATGTAATACCTGGGTGCAATTATTAGCTCTGGGTTCAATATCCTCCAAAGTCAAATTCAAACTTTTGAGGAAGAAATCTTCCTGGTATCCGGCCCGGTAAGGCATCATTGCGTCAGGATTCTGATGTCATCAATCAATAAACAAAATTAGAAAATTAAAAAAAAAAAATGTAGCGCCTAATAGACTAGACCTGATGAAGCAACTGGACGTTGATGGCAAACGAGGCCATGTCGACGGCATAGGTTCGATCTCCGACCCATCCGTCAAAAAATTCCTTGACGTGCCCAGTGTCGGGATCGACGACGGGCGAGCTGACGCCGTAAATCCCAATCAATCCCACCGGCCACATGGAGACTTTCTTGGTGTGGCGCATCTCGTGGAAGAGGCGCAGGTCGTACGTGTTGTCGTCGTCTGCAAAGTAAACGACGCCCGACTGGACGTTCTCGCGGATCCAGTGGAGCGCCCGGTTGCGATTCGACGCCCCGCGAGGCCTCGACGTGTACGGTGTACTTGAGGCATTCACCCGGAACAGTTCCGGCATCCGACCTGTGAAATCATTTATGAAATTTCCATGTTTAAAAGCTAAAATAATAATATAATGGGGTGGTTTATATTTGATACCGTGCAGGTGAGTGTGGGGGATGGCGTCGAATCGCTGGAGGAGATGAGTGACTCCGGACGAAAGCTCTTCACTGTCTTCCACCACGATCCAGTGGACGGAAGGGACCTGCGAAAGCGTTTGGGCCAGTTGAGTCAACTCGGCCAATTGGACCAGACGGCGGTACGTTGGCGTGATGACGTAAATGACGGGCAACTCAGTTTCCTCAGACTGGTTCAAAATGGTCAGCAAGTTGCTGTTGGAATTGTAGTTGTAAACGAATCCGGCCAAGCCCAGCAAAAGTACGTAGAAAAAGGCGCCAGGTTTCGAACGGACATTCGGCCATCCCCACTGCAAAATAAAATCAAATCAAACAAAAATAATAATTAATTGAATTAATTAAATAGAAATTAAAAAAATTATCGATTAAAAAAATGTATCTTACCATGATGGATCCGCTGGATTTTTACAAAAGAAACTAAATATCATCCACGTCCGAAGTTCACAGTGGTGCCTACTCAATTGATAGGCTCGTCTGCTGCTCTGTGTTCACAAAGGGCTGAGAAAATCGCTCCTAGAGGCTGCTGGCCGCTGCTGCTCCGTGATGCTGGCCAAAGATGAACGACATGTGTATATAGTGAGATACCAGCACCCGCGGTCGTAGCAAATTCAGATTGTCAGACTTTGTGAGATGGAAATGCTGTGGCCGCCGCAATGTGTGCAATAATAATAATAATCATGCCGCGTTGTTGGCAGCAGCAGTTGACGGGCAGCAGTGATGGACAAACTAGAGTCTCAGTCTATCGACAACTGATGGCTTGTGCTATTTTCATCGCCCCGCATCAGCAGCAGGAAGGAAACTGTTGGTGGTCACGCCCCTTTACCTTTATAGAAATGAAGCGGAAAACTGGTTGGCCGGCTGCTGGTCGACGAGTTCATCGCACTGCTACGGAAATATAAATAATTCATTTACTACTTGAACATATTATGAAATTCTTCTAATTTTAGATATTAACCAAAATCGAGACCAAAATTCACCGAATGGATTCGAAAACGGGACTCCAGCGTGGCAATTGAATGCTGTAGGCCCACCACTTCACTTGTTGTCTACATAATTTCGGTCAAAAACTTGTGTGCCACATCCCGGAAAGGATATAAATGACTATCTTCCAGAGATATAGTCTTCAGAGGATGTGCGACCATGGCTTAATGGTTATGGAACCAAGAGTTATGATACGAAAAGTCCCGGGTTAGATTCCTCCTTCCCTCTTAAAATAACTCCATCTGCTGTTCCCCATGTCTGTATCTATGTACAAAAAGACTGCGCAGGTACTAACTTAACACTACACAACTCACAAGCTAAACCTGACAAAAATTAACCCAATACTAACCGAACATAATCTACGTAACTCATGTTCTACTAACACTTAAACACTGTAGCATTTAAAAATGAAACAGTCTGAGATAAACAGTTCATGGTAAAATAGCCCGATTACCTATATCGTAGGCCGTGGGACAATCCTGTACGCCGGTGTACTCGAACGTTGATTAATGCTGTTATAGACCAGCATGACAGATGGCGAACCCTGAATGAACAACATTTTTTAATTAAAAAGGGATTGTTAAATAAATAGAATTAATTTAATTTAATTTAATTTAATTTAAATAGAAGCGACCAGCACCGGGCACTAGCTCCGGTAGAAGTAGAAAGCAAGATAGCGGTAAACACGAAAATGAATGCTTAGGATTTGGAATGATGCCGGAATGATAATTAGTATAGTTTCGTCAAATTATTATTAAGATTCATGATAACATAGAGTAATTGAACGTCACATGTTATTTTGTTCCGCTTTTGAGTCTTGATTTTAAATACCCCAACATGTTGGCAGTATTTACTTTTAATGTAAACCGAGCTAAACATGTGATGCCAATACAATTTTATCGTTCTTAAACATTTACTGTCGCCGAGTCAACTACAGAATTGCACGTCACCAGTTGAAGTCGAGTTTCTTTTCCAGCTGCAAATGAAAGCCGCACATATTCAAGGACACTTTGCCGGCAGCAATACGACGCCCAAGAATTTGATTTTATAGTAAACTCGAAGCGAATAACTGGTTTCTTTTTCATTTGACGAAAAAAGAAAAGACTTGCCGCGTTCTAAACTTTGCGGTGCTGATCAATGATGAAATACAATTTGAATATCGCTTAGAAAGGACTACACTGTGGGGTCGAAACCGGAGTAGAGTCCGTGTTGTGTTGGTGTCGATGGTTGTAAAAATGTGCCAGTCAAATTATTGCTAGAAAAACGACGCACTGTTACTCTCATTTTGCTCGGCTTTTAGAATTTGGCATTTGTCGGAATAGGAGCCACTTGTCAAAGAAATCGTCCCTCGCACCTGCGATTCTTCCTTTTCGAGAACCCTAGAGATGGGGATAGAAAGAGTGTATCGGATCTAAATCAAGCTAAAGAAATGAATCCACTCCCCAGCGTCATTTCTCCTTCCATCGACTTTTCCCCATCGCCGATTGAAGTTACATTGCCCCCTAATCCTCTGTTTATTTATAGCCATTTGCCCTTGGTACTAATGGAAGACGAATTTTCACCCCAATGTCAAACCCACCCACATTTGTTTTTGCGGGAGAGAAAATAGCGAAAATAGACAGAGCAGTCTTCTACCAGACAAAGGCGTGACTAAGAATCCCAACTGTAAGCTGGAAAACATCTGCAAGTTGCTCATCCCGGCAGTTGCCAACTGAGTATCTCGACGTGACATTTTTGTTTAAACGTTCCGGCAATTAGACCGACGGAATGACCAATTTACTCACAACAAATGTTCTAAAAAAGTTTCAAAGGAATTTCGTATTCTACACTTCAGCTCGCACTTCAGTCAGGGGACTTTTCGTCGGGTTTGTTTTAGGCATTTTTGCCGCCCAATTGATGGTCATCTCCCTTCCGCTTCAAGTGATGGACACTACGGCCATCATCAAACAATCCGGCTTGATTGAATTCATCCAAAAGGTCGAAGATTTGGGGATTTTTCAGGAAATTAAAGCAGCTCACACAGGTGATGAAAGGACGTCAACTGGACCAGACGAAAGGAAACGGACGACGAGACGGGATCGAATTCTCTGCTGGGTGGCCACATCGCCCAAAACTCATTCCAGGGCTCAACTGGTCAGAGAAACTTGGGGCAAACGTTGCGACAAGTTGCTCTTCATGAGTTCCAAACGAGGTAATAGTTTCATAAAATCTACTTTTAAAATTAAAAATTGAATCGATTGTAATAAATAAAAATGGTCAGATGAGAAACTACCGGATGCCATCGTCCTGCCCGTCAACGACACGTACGAAAATCTGTGGGGCAAGACCCAGGAGGCCTTCCGGTACATTTACCAGCACCACCTGAACGAAGCCGATTGGTTCTACAAGGCCGACGACGACACGTACGCCGTGATGGAAAACATGCGCCACTTACTTTTGAAATTCAACGCCTCGGCGCCCATCCATTTGGGGTTCAAGTACAAAAATCCCGAAGTCACTCAGGGATTTCACTCGGGCGGGCCGGGGTACATCCTGACGAGAGAGGCCGTCCGCCGATTCGTCGAAATTGGACTGGGCCACAATAACGTGACGAATTCAGCCAATAGTTCGGGTAGCAGTTTGTGCGTGCCCGGTCACGCCGGACTGGAGGATTTCAACATTGGTATACAATTCTAATCTAAAAAATGCGTAGAGGAGAGATGAGGTTATTTGGTGTCAATTGGAATTGCATATAATAGGGAAATGTCTTGCCAAGTTGAACGTGACGACAGGCGATTCCCGGGACGAGAAGGAGATGGAACGTTTCCTGCCGTGGAGTCTGGAGGACATGATTTGCGGCCATTTAAAGTTCCCGGGTTCTTGGTTCCTTCGCGATTGGTCCTTTTATCCCCTCAAAAAGGTGTGTCACCCTAATAAAATAAAATCACATTTAATTGAATTAATGCAGATTATGATTGACAGGACATGGAATGCTGTTCGCCCTACGCCGTCTCCTTCCATTACGTCAAGGATTATCAGCTGAAAATCTACGAGTATCTCATCTACGGCCTACGTCTTCATTCACGCTCCTTCTGACATTATGGACCGATATTGCTGCAGAAATAATTGCCTGAATAACTGATTAAAACATGTCATACATTTTTTAGTTATTTCTAGTTGAATTTCTGATTACTTCTTAGAATTTGCACCACTTTTACTAGAGACATTTGATATAGAAGTAAGAGTTAATAAGTTTCTCCTTCCCTCTTATCTGTATTCAATTGTTTTAATTGTTTCTCGTTTAAAGAATTACATATTCTCCCTCCTTCAAATCCCTCCATCTGCTGTTTCATATGTTTGTATCGATGAACACGATGGCACGTACTAACTTAACACTACACAACTCACAAGCTAAACCTGACAAAAACTAACCCAATGGTCAATACTAACCGAACATAATCTAAGTATACACACTTCTACTAACACTAAATCACTGTAGGATTTAAAAATGAAACAACTTGAGAAAAACAGTTCATGGTAAACCAGATCAATAACCTACCGAAAGACGCGGGACAATCCTGCTCGCCGTTGTACTAAAACGTTCACTACTGCTCTAATAGACCGGCATGACAGATGGCGAATCCTGAATGAACAACATTTGTTTTCTTATTAAAAATGGAAAGTTAAATAATTAAGACAAAAATTCAAGAAAGGGGGAAGGGATAAATCACATCAGTAATGACAGTACAATTACAGAGAAAAATCAATCCAGATTAAAGTTTACCCTGAAATTAATGAGATAAGATATGGCAGCTCTTTCCATCGCTAAAACAAACCCAAAATAACAAATAATGAAATAAATTCACAGTTTCAAAAAATCACAAAATGTGGGAAATGAATTTTTTACCGATCGCCGGAAGGCTGTCCAGCAGTTTGAATGAAACAAGCAGTGGTTTTCGATGTCAAATGGTGAGTGGATCTAATTTGGATAGCCACTGGAAAATTCGAGCGAGGAGTGAAGGTTTTCTTTGCTGGATCCCCAAAATAAGCGAGTTACTCCTGGACGAGATGTGTGAGTTGTTGTTTCGAGTCATTCGAGAGAACCAGAGAACCAAGATCTTCTTCAGCCAATTGAATGATATGCCAACATGGTCCATGATCCAACCTCGGCAGCATTTCATGGAATTCCAAATCTGACTGGAAATAAGCTGAAAAATAAAACTGTTAAACTAAATCGAAGAGAAATAAGACCTCTCTGATCAAGACTCAATTTCCCTGTAAAACAGAATAAAACTAAAGAATATAAGCCACAAACAATCCGGTGAGATATATGCTGTCTCATTCAGCAACAAAATAGCGCCGAAGATTCGGTTCATCGCGGTGATCGAGTCCGATGCGATCATGGCCAACCAAATAAATCACGAATCGGCGACACTTTACAGGCACAGATTAAACATTATGAAGATACGAACGAATATACGTCAATCAACAAAAGCAAAGGGAGAAGAAAAGCAGACTACGGGATGATATTCGTTAAGCAATTTGAAATTCTAATACTATGTCGCTGACTAGCACAGCAATGCGCGTCTGCGCTCGTTAAATTTAAGTTTACATTTTTACTTACCAACTACTACGAAAAGAATCGTAAAATCATTGGTGGCTTCTCTTTCTAGTCTTGGTTTCAACCATTCGCAAGTACATAGGATTCTTGATGATATTATAGTACTTGGGAACATCGACGGGCTCACGTAATCTGCAACTACCGTAGAAGCTGGCGTAGTTTCCTGTCATTAGCACAAGTTTACTCAACCTTGGATATCGATTGAAATTCCTCTCTAGCAATTTTTGCTGCCAAAATATAACGAATTATTAACAAAAAAAAGCAATTAAATGGTATGCATCACTATGCTTGTTAGTCACCTGCCTCAGACAGTGCAGCTTCTAATAGAGGGGCTTTTCAAATTCCGTCTTGGCCAAAACTGCAGCAACAGTTCATCTAATGGGGGCTCGAGTAGTGTCATGTATGACTTTCCTCCATCACCAAAGCCAATTTCTTCAAGAATTTCACTTTATTAGGCAACAAAGATGAGTTTTGTAATGAACCAGCATTGGCGTCCATGTAGATCGTGACCCAAAGATTCCAGAGTCTGAAAAGAGAAATCAAGAATTTTGTCAAAATATTCAGAAAGTTATTTTTACTTAAAACACACAGCCACAAGATGCTTACTCAATAATCTTGTTGATCACACTGTGGAAGCTGTTGAATGAAAGGATGAAAAGGTATTTCGACGTTTTTCTCCATTGAACCTTCACGAACAAGTTAGCAAAAACTGGGTTGCTTTTCGACGATTCCACACAAGCGTTCTCCTCACTTCTTTAAAAATGCTATTAGGTGAACTGAAAATTCTGTCTGGCAGATTCACATAGATAGGAGTTGCAGTCACTGAATGTTTGAGTTTACTTCGTTACATACTTGTCCTACATCACCGGGTTATTCACAATCAGAGGTAATATTAAAAATCACACTGTACCCTTAGACTTGCTGCTATTGCATCAGGGGCTAAGAGCCTAAGTGGTAGTGTGATCGTGTGATCTTCTTGTAAAATTTTTTTTTTAAGGAAGATGACTCACTTATTGCACCAATGTGATCTGCTGGGCACATGGGCTGTTTCAAACCTTTCTTTAATGTGACTGACTTGTTTCAAGTTTCAATCACGTTAAGAGGTAACGGCTATAACGGAACAGGGAACATTTTAGGCAATAGAGAAAAACAAGCAAATTTCTGCGTAAACTGACTCATTTTCCCCAAAATGCTCGCAAAAACTCGATACTGAAACTTTGCAATTTATCCTGATGGCAGCCTCACTATACAACGTCTGTGCTGTCGCGTGTCGCCTGAGAACTTCAGGCTTCAGCCGCTTTTGTACTGCGGAGTGCAGACGAACTTCCGGGAGAACTGGAAACTGAAAGCGGTGTTGCCATTAGAAAATAAGTGAAAATAGAAGAGAAAAAATCTGGAGGAATTGTTTAACAGAATCAAAACTAACGCAATCCATCAATTAGATCAATCAATTAAGAGATCAACGATCAAACCAAAATCGGTGTGAGTATAGTCGGAAATTATCAACAACATATTACATATTATGAGATACAGCTTAAGAGTTATAAGAAGACAACAAGATATTAACTTACCCTTACCAATTAACTTGACTTGAGGCTCTGACTTGATCCATTGATAGCATAGATAGGTAGACTAGATGAATCTTTCCATCTCCTGTTTGTGCATGTACTTTTAACATTCAAATTTATTTCTGGGACGAGTTGACAACAATACAAAACGGTTCAATTCCATGAAACCGAAATTTTAATTCATGTTAGATGGTCAAAACTCAAAAGACTAAACAATAAGAATATAATGTGTCAAAAATGAAATCTCCCACGATATCAAGTGGAAGAAGGAACTGGAAAATTTAATGTTCGCTACTATCCAGGGCCTTGAGAAAACGATCCTCAACTACACGAGGGACAATCAAGTGGCGAATAGGGAGAAGTGAAAGGAGAATGACAGGGAAAATCATCTTCATGTAAGGCCAAGGAACAAATCCAAAGAGACACATGAGCATCAGCTGAGCCAATTGGCATCCAGTGAATTGGTGGATTTTGCGCTGGGGAACTCGGCGAATGTAGTGATTGGGCGGATAAGCGGATTGCTCCGTGAAAAAGAGAGAGATACGCTCAAACATTTGATTGCCGCCGAGTCCAGTGACGGCCACGTAAAGGAAAAGGCCGTTGAGGACGGCCGGCGGAATGTAGGCCAACGGATAAGGCAACAACATGATCGACAGGCCAATGAGGATGTGGGAGAAAAGGACTGTCAGTCGAGTCTCACGTACTCGTACAATTCTGCCAAATGTAGAATGAAAAACATTAAATGTAAATCATTCAATTAGGAATTGAAAATGAAAGGAATTGTGAGGAAGATTTTACATTTGATAGACGTGGCCTTGATGGACTCGTTCCTCGACATCAGCCAGCGCGCGGGCGTGAAGTGGCGAATGCGGAACAAGGGCGTGCATCCATGGCAAGCCGACAGCTGATAAGGCGGCCGTTAGAATGGCCATGACAAATAGATCCCAATGGTATGCCGGTCCTTTTTTCAAACTAAGGGAAAAAGTAAAAGTTAAAATCGACCCTTAATTCTTTAAAAATGGCATTTACTTGTTGAGTGGCGTGTTGACCATGGCCGAAGAAATATTTTGGTCCATCAAAATGAGAAGTGACAAGGCGAAACCCAATCCCATTGCCCCGGCAATGGCCAGTCCAGGAAGTCGCTCCAGAGGAGTCACAGTGAAAACATTTTCACTGTCGTCGTAACGGAATGGCTCAGCTGCTCAATTTAGAATAATTAGCTGGGTAATTAAACCAAACGAGGAAATTGAAAATACCTTTAACTTCTCGGAAGAAAAATGAGCCGACGAAACTCATCGTGACGACGGCGATGGGCAATGCGTAATCTGCCAGGATTTCCCGTTTTCCAGCCGACAAAAACGGCCTGGGAATCAAAATCAATTTAACGTTTAAATTGATAAAAAGTTAAAGTTAAAGAATTCCCCATACGTTTTCTTAAAGTTGAAGATGGAAACGCCCAGCCAGACGGTTCCCAGCATCAACAGAAGGAAAAGCACCGAACTCGCCTGGTTGCATTCGACTCCCATTGGCTCCTCATTAGGATCAGCAATAGCCTCGGCAGAGTCATTGGCCCTCGTGTCATTCCACGAATAAAACGTCAAGGATGAGCTAAGGCTGTTGGTGATGTTTGTGATGGCATTTTCCCCTTGACATTGGGATGAGTAGAAATTTTTTTGAAAGTCTGCACACAACAGAAAACAAATTGAAAATGATTTGAATAAAGAAATCCCACGGGAAAAATTTAAAAAAAACTGACTTTTGGCCGTGTCGCGACAAGCGTCGACACAAAAGGCGACCGAGATGAAAAGGCCAAAAATTTCCTCGGTAGACCGGGTGCACCAGTGCATCAGCCGCGAGACGTTAAACAGCGAAAAGATCAAAAGGAAAAAGGCGCACCAGAGGCCGACACATCCGTACATGGCGAAGAAATCCAATTGAAAATCGTCGCAGATACTCGAAATGACTGGAGAATAAGTAAAAGAACATCGGAATTATTAAAATGTCATTGACAAATCGGAACGGAATAAAAATACCTTTGATGTAGAGCGCCAGTGGGGCGGTGGTTAGAAGAATCAAAAGCGGTTGGCCGCCAAAAATGGCGAAAAAGAGACCGCCGATCGTCTGGCCCATTATCACCTTCTTGACGCCTAAAGTTTTGGCCGAATGATTTACTAAAAATGAGTTTCAAAGGTTCAAATTCATTTTTGTATAAACTTAACCGATTTTGCCGTGAGTGTTGTGATCGTTGAGGACCCCGAAAGCGATGGCTGGAAGAAGACAAGCAAAGTAAAGGAAAAAGGTCGTCGACAGAACCTTTTGAGGAGTCTTTTGGCCCACGACGCCATCAACGTAGTCGGAAATGTAATGGGGAAGACGTCGGCAAAGATCTTCGCGAATGCCTTGCCCAAACTGCCCAAATTTCCAAATATTCTGTGTTTGAATGGAACATTAGTAAATTACTAGAGAAGTATACTTGCTTAATAAAAACTCACTTTCTTCGTCTCTACGCTTTTGGTTTTTGATTGGACGTCACTGTCTAGTTTGATGGGAACGGCTGCACGACTCTGACGTTGTTCGTCTATCAATTCTTGGGTGCGATTCAACATGAGCCGCTTGAATTCCTTGTCGGTGGTAACTTCCAGCAGTTGACGGCGTATGTTTGCGTCTGCCAACAGAGTGGCAAACGTGCGACCGGTCTCCAGTCCATTTTTAGTGCTTTTCTGTTTTTATTAAAAATTGGCCATTCATTTCCAATAAATTGTCTGAATTCTGTAATCAATTAACCTCTTTAACAGGGCAGAGAATAAGAACAAACAGCTGGACATCATGGCAAGTGTCACCCATGTTGGTTGGTTGTTTCAATCTTATGATGGCAGTGTGACGCTTCATCAGTGATGGAACATCAGCCCTATTGTTAATTTCGATGTGTAATGAACAGTAAAGAAAAATTCCAATTTGTACTTACACTGTGCAGACCCATGACTCGTCATATTCGAATTCTCCTTTGCTCTTGTCTTTTGAGCTGTAGATTGCCTGAATGGTTCTTCTCAATGTTGGAACTATGAATCAATACAATTTCAAGTGTTGATTTAGTTTGTACCCAAAAACAATTTCACCAATTGATAATAATACCAGAGTCATTCGTGAAAAGGATGGTTTTGGCTTCTTCAGCAACAGTTGCAGACAATCCCATCCTACCCAACAACAGATCCACCAATTCAGCTGGTGACGAATAATTCTGTGACACTGCAACATCTTCATCCAGCAAAAGGACACAATCCTGATCAAGAAATTGCTCGACGTCAATGGCCGGTCTCACTTCGCCATCGAAATCCTGAAGAGCAATTTTCTGAAATGGACAGATAATATCCGTTAATTTAATCGAAATGGTTTCTATTGTACAATAAAGTTAACTCACTTCATGTTTGGAGTAGAGTAGACTAGTCTCCTCACCGTCGACTGCATTAAATAAATAAACAAACAAAACACGATGTTAATGCCATCTAGCGATAAAAACATTAAATTCGCGTTTGATCTGAGTGTACGCTACGCTAATAACTTAAGAATGTGCAATGTTTCAAACCAGAATTCAAATACCGAAAGTGAGTCGCCATTCATTTTCTTGAAAATTCCAAATTGAATTTGAAGTTTCGACCAGTGGGCAGTTGCTTCTCAGCCGGAGTTTTTGGTCGGATGGCGGGTCGCGGTAGGACGCATCGACGACGCCGGGGAGTCCCATCGTGTTCAAACTAGACCAGTCCGTTTGCAAAGGTCGACTGTTTGTCTTTTCTTGTTCTTCATCACATCCGATTCCCTCCAAATTTTCTTTGGTCACGTCCTTCATCGTGGGAATCCTTCAGCCTTGAAAAGAAGTCGAAATTCAATAAGACGACGTGACTAGGATTAAATAAAACATCAGTATCGGATCAAAATCGGGAAGCACTCGGCGTCGAGTGTGCACGTTGGAATGCGGCAGTCGAACGTGTGGGAGTCATAACGTCTAGTAGACACTCTTTTTAAACTTTTTTGACGGGCAAAAGTAAAAGTGGGGTGTGGTATTAGCGATGATTGGGGAGAAAGCGGTTTCATCTTTTCATCGGCACAAAACTATTTGTACGGCTTGTACGGCAGTGCTACTCTGTTGATTAACATAAGAAGGCCATTTGTTTGCGCCGCAGTGCCGGGATGTTATTTAATAATCCTGTTTTGGCCTACGGGTATATGGAACGATGAATATGGAAGAGATATTTAAGTGCTGTGTTGACCCCTGCAACCGCTTTTACTTTTTCGAAACATGGAGGAAATGAAAAATGACAAATACTTTCGCCTTCTATAGCCTAGTCATCCTGCAAAATTATTTATCGTCATTCGGCATAGGCAATGCCCGAGGACAGCCGCTTTAATAGCTGAAAGTGTGAAAGGCTCATCCCGTTAAAAGGAATCGAACAATACCCGAACACGGCGGGGATAAAAAGGTGAAATCGAAAGCGCAAAAGAAGGAGAAAGCTGCTTTCAGAAAAAAATGATCGTTATTTACGACTATTATTACAATAACGGCGCTTTGGATTATTACTAAAAGGAATACGAATCTCTAGCTGTGCAAGAACGGATTTTAAGAAAAAATTTAGTTTACTTTAACAAGAGAAAGTTTTTACGTTCGTTTTCTTTTTCGGCGTGAGAAAATTGTATGAAATCTGGAATTTTGATTAACTCTTTTGACTGTTTTAAATGATTTCTAGGTGTGATACAAGCAGTCAGATATAACCAGAATAAAAGGAAAACGATAATGAAAACATTAACAATCGCAAGATAAAAGTGAATTTACCTTACGGATTTTAAATCAGGTGACTGGGTGGGAGGACAAAAATCCGAATTTCCCTTTGTAATTAAAATTGAAAAAAAAATTTACACTTTACTGAAAAATGCCAATAACTGGAAGAAAATTCTCTAGTTCAAAAATAGAGATGTACCTCAACAGAATCTGCTTTTAGATGAGAAAGGTCATTATCAGCATCTGAAGGAGACGACAAGGATATTTTACCCAGGAGTAAAAGATGGTATTAGTGTTGTGGATGGGGCAACATTAGAACCGAATTTAATCAGACCACCAACGGGTTCTCGACTGTGGCGCGTTTTAGGTCGAGCAGAGATATCCTCATAACTCGGTGCAAATATGAGGACATTGAGGACTGGTCGTGCCGAAATAACTGTCATAGAACAAAGTCCGATCCCTATAACCCTCGTCCCATTCCTGAAAAGAGTATCAAGAAATGTTCTCTTTTAAAATGGCAACAAATTAGAAGAAAATGTGGAAAGATACCTTGGCGATTTGAATTTTGAAGTCTTTCTCCACTGGTAAGATACAGTTCAATCTTTACTGAAAGAATGTTGACACCATTTTCTCGATTTAAAAATAGGATCAGCCTTACAAGAAGAAGTGGTCATAGGTGGATATGTTGCAAGATTTTTTTAGGTATCCCAAACCCAAAGTGAACATTGAAATCATGGTGATTGAAATCAAAGCTGACGACACCTGAAACAAAGACGAAACAATTTCACACATCTCAGGAATGTTGCTGCGTTGGAGCATGGCAATGCAGAAACAAACTGAACTGATAGAAACAGTTTGTTAGTTTAGGAATCTTAAAAACATGCTGATAAATTCTAGTTTTAAAAAACTCGTTCCACCGGTCTATTCTATACCTGTGGGTCACCTGAAGGTCACGTAAATGTTCAAACCGCCAAACTCTTTGCAGCTCCACACTTGATTTAAACTTTGTCCAACCAACTCAATCAACACTATCTATTAACAAATTTAGTGAGTTGATATAAGTTATTACAGGAAGACGAATGACTTCACCATGCGGTCCAGTAAATCGTTTATGAAATGCAAATCGGATCCTCTCAGCTGTTGGATTTGTGTCGACTGCTGCTATTAAAATGTTTGAATCAATTAATTTTGCGCTTAGTTGCAATTGTTGGTTAATTAAAACTACTAAATAAAATTATGGCAATCCATTTTCAATAAGGTCGAGTTCCTTTATTTCTCGCGTTTAATAATGAATAGTGATTAGTTTATTGCCATTTAATCTGGTAATGTATGTAACAAATACAAAAGCTGTGGTTAGTTATTGAACCCTTGCAGTAAATCCCAATGAAACGAAATGAAATAAAATATTCTGTTGCGTAACATCTGGATCGGGTTGGTCTTGGTATTCGATCATTTCTTTATCGAGGCAGCCGTGAATGGGATGATGGTGATGGCAGTGAGGTGGTTTAGTGGGTTTGGTAGTAGGGCAAGGTTTATGCCAGGGATAGCAGGTAGGGCAATGTGGGCAGATAACAACTGGACATGGATGGCAATGATGCGGATGATGCGGATGATGCGGAAGAGTGGGACAAACGGGACAATACAGCTTAGTGGGTGTCTTATTTATACTGATGCAGAAAATTGCATATAATTTTGCTATCAATAGCTGACTGATGAAATAGCACAGCGCGCCATTTTTTTTTTTTGGGCTGAAAGGGTTTCCAATGCCAATCGATATTTATTGCAAATGAGGCTAGATTAATACAAATTATTTTTAATAATTCGACCCTGTGGTAATATGTAATAATGGAAATTGTATTTCAAGCAAAATTTTAGAAAAATAAGGAACGCTCCGGTTGTTAATTAGTTCTAGACAGAAAATTGCGTTATGGCTGGAAATGTTGAAATCATTTTTAACCGGTGCTACTCATATTTTTTACTATACTTGTCATTGTTTGAAATTATAGTTTATGTACGATACTGTATATGTTTGTATCGTCTTTATCATCGCATGGCCAGTAAACATCCGCAACCGGATCAATAAACGACCTGAGATTATAGGCCGGTCGTTATCTAATCTCTACAAAAAAGCAAATAACTTTCATCTGACACGTTCCGGACTTTTGGAATGACTTGGCATTTCTTCAACTGACCGAAATTCATCTATCATTAACATTTGTATTACATCATCAATTATTTATTATTAGAATAGCCTAATATTAAAGATCACGAATCATCAATAAGAATGATGCTATTAAGTATATTCAGCAACAAATGAAGACGACGTCGTTGACGGCCGTGTTATCCGTCAAACTGCCACCCAACGGCTGGACAAGAGTTTCCAATCCGCAAATGCCCGTCTCGCATTGATCGGCGCTGAATTCGCCCCAAATTCCGGCCGTATTTCCGTTGTAGTTGAGCAGCGATCCGTCGGTGCAGTTGAACTGGATGCTGTTGACGGCCGTGTTGTCGGAATTGGCCGAATCGTACGGCTCCACTCGAAGACGGAACGAAGACAAGGCCTCGCCTGCCGGGCAATTGAGTCTCAACTCCCAAATGCCCGTACTGTTAATAATATTTGAAATGAATTAAATGTGATAGAATGAAACCGGACGTATTTAAATTACTCTCCGAGTGTGGAGGTGATGTTGGTGCCTTGGGTGTCGTTGCAAAAGAGCCGGATGGAATTGAGGGCCGTTTTGTCATGCAACGGAACGTCCAGCTGGTCGTTTTGCGTTTGGTAACCGATGGCGGCCGATCCGTCCGGACAAACTTCCAATTTGCCCCAAATGCCTTGCACTTCTCCGTTGTTGACGGAAATGATTTTCAAGGCGTTAGTGCTGGTGCCGGCCAGGAGCAGGCAAGCGACGACGAACGAGGCTAAACGGAGCAGAGACAACATCTTGACAGCAGATTTGATTATTAAAAAATGAGACAGACTTGTAGACGTAGGACGGATTAAATAGCTATACACAGCCAACCTGTTGTTATGCAATCCTACACAACAGTTGGGCAAATCAGAAAAAAACCCAAATTTGTCCTATTATCTGATAAGCAGCTCTCTCTGCGATCCAATTATAAGGCCATTTTGTCATTTTTTAACCAAAAGAAGGAAATGAAATTTCATTAAAAGATGGCGGAGGTTCATCGTTCAACTTGAAACAGATCGGCGTATTTCGAAATCGATTGGCATATGTTCACTACTGCGATGGACGGTGAATATTATTTAAAAGAGTTGAACGTGTAATATTTTCCAATGTCTCGTTTTGTTGATTCAACCGATAAGAAAAAAAGAAAAACAAAACCAAGTATAAGTCGTAGTCTAGTATGTTTATACGTGATGTGGTTGGGATGTGGGGCTGAAACCAAAGTGCCAAGTTCATCATCACGCCTCATCATTTCTACATGTCAGATATGTATAACCTATGTACGTCATGGTCGTCGTTCAAAAAAGAAAAAAAGAAAACCTGAATTTTGAGGAATTTCATTTCTCTATTTGGCAATCACGACATGTCAAATCATACACTCAACACGTCCTATCTTATTTCGAAAAAATAATAAAAATGCTGGATGGGGAAGCAGGTTAGGTTATTTGATATTTTTAATGGCGGTTGAATTTATTGGCATGGAAGACGGCCGGAGCGCAGCAAGTGAAACGGACGTCATTGAGGGCCGTGTTGTCGACCACTATTCCGCCGTCCGGGCGGACGCGGGTCTCCATTCCGCAGATACCGTCCAGGCACTCGTCGCTGTAGTCGCCCCAGTAGCCGCCCGTGTTGCCCAGTCCGTTGATTTCGCGGTCGTTGGAGCATTTGAATCGGATGTTGTTGACGGCCGTGTTGTCGGTCGTGTTGCCAGCCGGGCTGACCCTCAACTGGAAACTCTTCATGTAGGCGCCGAACGGGCAATTCTGGATGTTCTGGAAGTTGCCAGTGCTAATGTTCAAAGACAATTTAATTTAATTCAATTTCAGCATCAATAAATGGAATTTAATAATTGCGGACTTACTATCCCTGGGTGGAGGTGATGTTGGTGTTGTCGGCGTCGTCGCAAAAGAGGACCAGGGTGTTGAGAGCCGAGTCGTCGACCACTGGAGCGTCAACTTCGTGAGATGATTGGTAACTGATGGCCCTCGATCCTGCTGGGCAGCTCTCCAATGGTCCCCAGCGTCCGTCCGTTTCCCCGTTGGTCACCGTGATGACTTGGCCCTGGGCCACCGCCAAGAGGCCAGCAGCGGCCAGCAAAACGTATCCCAGCATACTCTTCATATCGTTTGAATATTGGAACAGGTGTGAAACCAAAGACGTCCGACTCTCGATTGATTTCAGTTTTTCCGTGGGGCCGGGGTTTGTCCGTCCGTCTTAAATAGTTGAGATGTATAATAGAATTTCAGATAAGGAAATAACAAATAGAGACCGTTTGGTTTTCCCCATCCAATATAAATACATATCGAACGATTTACATTTCACTTATTGGCTCTTATCTATATCAGCATCACATATCCTGCTGATCATTGTGTACGTTTAGACAACGACTGATAATATACATAATATACCTATTTCCTATTTGGCTGTCTCGTATACTAATTGATATTAATATTAGCCATCAGCCGCTCGCTGTATCAATAGTATTAAAGATGTCATGGGTGTGGTCGCCACCCGGAAATGGCCCTACTATTAATACATCAACCATCGATTTCATCTACAATAATCTATCAGCGTCGAAAATATTGACGGTCGCACGTGCTGTCAAAAAACAAGGCAGTCGAGTTGGTTGTTGCAGGACGACGACAAAACTGGGCAATTTCAAACCATTTAATCTTAGTAAAATTCTAAAAAAAAAGGAAATCAAAATAAGTCCAAATAAGGCGAAGAAACAAAACTCTATACATTCAGACAGACAGACGGAAAACCAAATTTGGTTTAGCCATACAAAGTCAAACATGTCAGCAATGCGTCGATCGAGGCCATTAAAAATAGGCACCGTTAGAATCAGGCCACACCCATCAGCATCATCAGCGTATAGGGCGTGATGTGTTTCGTAACTCGGGCGATATGTACATGTATAACAATGCACGCAAAGAATGTGTGATTGTGTGTCTATTCTATATTCTATTGCGCAGCAGCATCGTTCTATACTATCTATACTATCTATAGCATATATACGAGTTGACAAGTTGGAGGCTAATGCACTGTAATGCATTGACTGTGTGCTGCTGAGCAGCATGTACATAAGGAATCGTGAAGGTTTTTTCAAGTCTAGAAAACGAGTCTAAACAAACTTGACGACGGGCGTCCTCTAACCGGTTATTCTGATAGTTGTCGGCCTTTTTTTATCCTTTTTATTTCAGTTAGAAAATTAATTTTCAGATTAAACAGCAATAACAAAAAGGAAATCAAATGAAAAGGGAGTAATAAATTCCATTGTCTATACTTTGAACCAGAGCTGGGAATGAGACGTTCATTTTACTATAGAGTCTTAATTATAATACAGACAAAATAATTGAATGATCAACTGGTTGTTGAGTTGGGAAACCTGCTGATCCCGAAACGAAACCAACAAAAAACTAGGGCTGATTAATTGGATTTAGCCTTAACAAAAAAGAAAATTTGAAAATCCTGTTTTGATCGGATAGGCTTATTCTGTGAATTCAAATGCTGCGTTGCTGAGGGGTCAACGACATTTGGATTTCGAAATGATAAAATAGTAGTACACTCGGTCTAATTAATAATGTAAAGTTTGGAATTTCGGTACACACAATACAGTGGCGATTTGCATACATGGATTCAAGATGATGGTCGATGGTATCATATGTAAAAATAACGAGTTGACGTCTGTCAAGGATGAAAAGACTGAGAAACATTGCGCCCAACTTTATATTTCGTCTTTTCCATTACATTTCTCGACAGCAGTTTTTTCTTTTTTATTTCAAATGTAAATCTCCGCCTGTTTTTATTTTCATTTGTGTTGTAATTTTCTCGATGGCATGCGACAATAATAATGGAGGACAGGGCCAGACGTTGAACTCTTGGCCTGGAAAACCAACCCATTGGAATTGGAAACCTGCTGCTGATGATTTGCATAGCAGAGCAAAACAAGTCGTTGATGAAATGAACGCAACACCAAGTACAGTCAACCAGGTACCAGCTCTGTGTAGTAGTAGCTCAATGACCGTTTTCATCAGCACATGTCTCTCATAGATATGCGCTATATAACTGTGCTGCTGTGCTGGGTGAAACATTTTTTGACTCCGGGGAAGATATAGGGAACTGGTTTTTCGACAGCAGCCACAGCAGTATTGTATGCATTGTATCGTTGGACACATTTTTGGCAACGGTTTTGACCAACGATATCCCGGCAATATGAATAATTAATAGATGGTGCATTTATTTTAATAATTCGGGCAATATGGCCTTTCTATTATATATATTATCTATTATTCCAACTAACATAAGTTACATGGGAAATGTGTCAGCAGCAAATTGTCATGATGGCCTTCATCTCTGAGGATTGGACGGGCGCTTGTGGTTGAATTGCTTTGCTGATTTGACCATTTAAGTTGCGGGAAAACCAAACCAGCAAACGGGCGACCACAACAAAATCAAAAGCCACTATAAATATAGATATATACTCTCAGCATCAAACAGCAGATAATATTAATTAATTATTGTTTATAATCATGTGACCAAATAAAAGACGTTTGGCGAATTACAATCGAAATAAGGATATTGGCGAAAATGGTTCAATCAAAGTGAATGGATGACGACGACGGTAACGGTTGTTGTTTGGGAATAAATTAAAAAATCAAATGACACTACGAGAATATCGAATGTGTTATACGTATGCTATAAATAATAATTGTCTAATTATTTGGCTTTGTTCTATCGTATGGGCCGGCAGGTCGAAAAGGGGAACGGACTGGGCCGGCAGCCGGAAAGGAAAATGGTTTTGGTGGCCGTCGTCGTTTTCATCGTCGTCGATTTCCAGGTGGTCGACGTGTCGGTGACGAATGTCGTCGGATTGGCCAGTCCCAGGGCGATCAGTGCGTTGTTAATGGCGTTGCCGATCACGGCGAATCCCAACGGTTCCGGTTTTCTTTCCTCTAAATCGTCGTCAGTCACGCCGAACGGCGGAACTAACGAGCCCTGGAGGCGATGGCCGGAAGAAACTCCAGCGCCAGGATTGACGAACCTGGAAAATTCGTCGCCCGGCTGCTGGAAATCGTCATCGTCGATCTTGAAACCAATTCCTGGACTGGCTGTCGGTTCCACCCTGTTGAAAATTGAATTGAATTGAATTGCAATTAAAATGGAATATGAAAGATGAATGATGAATTATATTACGGATAAGTGTTGGAAGGATTGATGTTGAAGAATTGGGTGAGCTGGTCGTCGATTTCCTCGTCCAGGGCGATGTAAACTGGGACGTCGATCCAGTACTGACGCCGTCGTCTGCAATTGGTGACGACGGCCGAGACGGTGGTCGTCACCGTGGCGCAAATTGCATAAGTCGAAATGTAAGACGTTGAAGTTTTGGTCACCGTCACCGTCGTCGTCCTCGTCACCTGGATAATTCCGCACCCAATTGCAATTGAATATTTCCTTTCAAATTATATTACAGCCATTATATAGAGTTATGATGTTATTACCGTGGTGCGCTGGCCATTGGCGACGGCCAGGATGCTGATGACGACGACAATCCAATAAGCGCCCGTCATCCCCATCACTTCGCCCGCGATGACCAATTGTCTTTTGTTCTGATTGACCGCGGGACTAGTAGGAAATTCCAATTCAGATGATTTGAATGCACAGTTTGAATTTTCAAAAAAAAATTGACGAAATCCCCTCAAAATCTTTATTCTATTTTTTGAATTAGACGTAGATGAGCACTGCTGCTGGTCGACATGGAATGGAGGTATGGCGATCCCGTTTGGGCCGGCAGCTTTTATAGCCGCGGTTCCATCAACTCGCGGGCGCAACAAATTTTTGTGGGTTGTTTTCTTTCCGCCCACCACCACCAACCCAACATTCATTGGAAAATGGCCATCCGTCCGTCTCTATCTTGACCAGCAACAATGCATCAGGCAGGCGGATGATATGCCCTCCCCCCAATTGCTGCTCGGCCATGACTTGGCCATGACTGGTTACCAGTTGGGGCGACTCTCATCGGTGAAAAAAACAAGTTCAACGCCTCCCACATTTTCAACAGCAAACGCCAGCGATCGGCATCACGTCTGTGTACATTGAACGGGTAACGCGGGATGATTGCAGGCGCGCACACACAACCGGCGAATAACGGTCATCGATACATATGTAATACTGCTCCCGGCCAATAATATTTACTTTTCATCATTAGTCAATCAGGAAATGATGATAATAACGGGTCAAGTGCAACAGCAATCGTGTTCCTTATTATAGCTATTCATTCCAGATGATTGCTGATGAACAAGGGGGGAAATTCCCTGCTATGCGGCTGGCAGATTCATCGGTTTGATCTCATCAATAATAACCCAAAGGTTATTATTTCAGACTTTTTGGATTTTTAGAATATCCTTTTTTCTTCTGATTTTGATGATTTTAAGAAATGGCGATTCCTATTTAACTCTAACTCTTGATGAGAACATTCCACGACTGTCACAAATCATCAAAAAGAAAAAAAAAATTTGGCAATAAGCATCAGGTTTTTATATCTTATTCCATTCGGCATTTTGACAAGACTGTATAGAACCCCGGCCAAATTCCAGCAGGCAGTTGGTCGTCGTCGATGTGGCACACAAGCAAGAGGATTCACCCGAAAAATGTGACACGGCAGCAACAACTGTTGCTGCCATTTCCCAATGGGCATGTCAGCCAGAGAATTCAGCAGCAGCAGAAACTAAATTATATCACATGACCAAAAGTGGAATTTGATGGGCTTTGATATACTACGGACGGGCGAGTATATAGCAATAGCTGATGCTATCAAAAGTCGGACAATAAAAAGACCGTTGCTTGATCTTCTTCTTCTTCTTGTTGCACTGCATTACTATGATGGCGAAAGCCCAACATAAAATATTCAAATAAGAAATTGGTGGTGTGCAACAACAACGACATCAGAATTACGCAGAACCTGTCTGCCGTCACGTAAGCCACAGCAACTCGTACTGCCGCGGGATGATTCAAATGAAACATTGAGCATCGTCATCATCATACGTCGTCTCTAGATTTTCAATGCGTCGTCCAGCATAAGCCAAAAAGACGTTGCTGGACAACCCATTTCCCAATTTAGTATTAGACTGGTCCCGGGCTGGTTATTGCTATCGCGTCCCATCATCACGGATTCACGGATTGGAGTAACTGGATCAATAATTCTTTTTGGTTTGTTTCGGTTTATTTCACGGGTGAACGGACAGACCTTGTGATATTGCCAGAATGGAGAATTGACTGGATTTCGACAGTTCAAGCTCGTCGATTGCCTTATATATTGTCTATGATACATGCTACAAGATTAAACCAACGCCAATTGCGGGAAATGCACCGTTGTCACACACGATATTAGATATACAGATGCAATAACCCAATATTCCTTGCATTTCTAATAGCTGATGGCCTACTAACATCAAATGACTTCTATAAAACCCATTTTTCCAAATGATTTCGGATTTGTTTTTCCCGCCAATCGGGAATGATTGGCGTGAGAGACGGCACAAAGAATTCGTCTGCGGTGACAAACGACACGTGTTACATGTGTCGCTCAATTGGCGATTTCGGCGACAAGAATCAAAAAAGAAATCAAGGAGCGGAAGCGAGTTATTGGACGGACAGCATCAGTCGATGTCCGCGCCCGCCTGTATTATGTATTAAACTGTCCTTAATAAAAATGTTGTGCTGTTGGGCAAGCTGCTGCTACCTCCCAGGACGAGCCAAAGTCTTCCTAATACAGACACTTTTTGGGGGAGAAATTCTATTATAAAACAATCAAACTGGTTTCCTTCTATATAGTCGATTCACTTTAATTCAGACAAACCAAAAAGGATTTCGACATTCAATATTTTGTCAGTCACACTCTTCCACGGGATGACTATAGGCGAGTCTTGATGCCAACACACAACCAGTCGACTTGTTTTAGCCTAAAAAGTTGTATCGATTAAGTAGCCTTTAATCAATGCCTAATTTAGATGCAAAGCCCGTTTTTAAAATCAAGTTGAGCCTTTTTGTTTTTCTCATCCAGAAAGACGCAATAATAACATCAAATCAAGGAAATGACATTTTCCCAATCATATGCTGCTGTTGCTCCTGACCTCGAATCATTTTGGATTTATGCTATACAAGTCAAGCATCGCATGTACACAGCAACCGTTAGGAGATGTTGAAATGTGTCTTATTCACCGCAGTCGATTGACAAGTGCACACAGTGCTCAGCAGCCGGTTTTGACTCTGAATGTAACAACAACAACTTCATTTGCATGTTGATTCAATTCAATGGCCGACGGCAATATTAGACGGACAGAAAAATGATAAAAAGAATTAAAGGGGGGCGGAGACTGACTGTATAACGAGAGTCTCGGTGCTGTCCAATCATCAACTACCTCCCGAATAACTCGACCGTGAGTAATTCAACTCTGCCTCTGGCGTCCATCACCAAAACAATTCCAGGGCCAGCATCAGCAGTTGTTGTGTGCTACTACGTGTCCAGTTCCGAGTTTGTTGGCCAGCCCATTGTGATACTGCTGGTTGTAATTGTCGTCGTCGCTCGTTTGTTTTTCTGGCTCCTGCCCAGCAGTGGTGGAACCAACAACAACCACAACAACACCAGTCCATCAGTGTCCAGATGATCCGACATCTTGCGCCAAATTGAAATGAAGTTGAGCAAAAGTGTCACCATCAGCTGCAACAGGATCCAACAACACTTTCCGTTTTACTATCGCAACAGGTACGTGCCTCGATGGCGCATTCAACTGGCCCTGGGAATCTGCCTGGGCTTCCTCCTGGCCGTCTTAAGAGGTATACATATTATAAGAATCCCTTTTTAAATCAATTATATTTAATTAATTCTATATGTTACATCAGGAATGGAATCGCTGCTAGAGGATTCGATGTCGGTCGATTGGTCCGTCCAGTTTGCCAATGAGCCACTCAGTCGGCCATTCAAAGTGCCTGGACCCGAATCACTTTGCCCGTCAGCGTTCCGACCCGGTGGTGGCGCTGGTGGCGCTGGAGGCGCGGACACGGAGCGAATTAATTTCATCGAAAGTACCGGACGTGAATGTCTGACTCCCCGTCAAGCCTGCGGCGTCGAATCGGCCGCCAGGGCCAATCCCGGCATGCACGTCAAAGTTTATCTCAACACGCACAGGATCGGTCCGCCCGGATGGGACGATCTACTCCGACGACCCGGTCGGGTCCGATCCTGCGCCTTCAACGACATGCTGCTGGCCCAGGACTTTTCCTCAAACGTCCAAATGGTCCGGCAGAATTTCACGCAAGTGCTGGCCGACAGTCTCTTCCGGCCGTTGGTAGCCAGCGGCAATTTCCACTCGAGTCACTGGTCGGTGGTCCAAATCAGCGACGCCATTCGGCTGTTGTTGTTGCAACAACACGGCGGATACTACCTGGACTTTGACAATATCGTCTTCCGGCCACTCCATTGCCTCCGCAATGGATTCTCCTACCTGGAAGAGCATCCCAACATCGAGAATGGCATCATGGTGATGGATGCTAATCATCCGTTCTTGTCTTTTCTCATCCGCTATTTGATGCAGACGTACGACCCCAACAAACGGGTCAGCCTGGGCCCGCCGGCCTTTGGCAAAGCCTTTAAACTCTTTTGCCACATTAATGATCCGCTTTTCAAATCGGGATTGCATCGATGCCTGGACAATTCCAATTTGACGCTCTTCCATCCGGATTCATTTTTCCCAGTGAGACATTACGAACTGGGCCATTTCTACGCGACCACCTGGCCCGGGTTGGACCTGCAGAAAATGGAACGGGCCTATTTGACTCACGTCTACTTGTCCAGTTGGGGCCGCAAAGTTCATCCCAACTCGCTCTACTCGCGACTGGCCCGCCAGTATTGCCCGTCCGTCTGGCAATTGACCAAAGAGACCAACATCCCCCTGGGATTTTGATTTTTCGTCCCGCCCAATTTATTCAAAAAATGGAAAAGAAGAATAATGATTACAGCATTGATCTAAAATGACATTTATTGTGTGTTGTAATAAGCGTATGTCTACATTTCCCCCCCAGTCATGTGGTGTTTGATTACTCTTTGGCTAAATTGCGTGGCGCGGATATTGGAATTTTCAATAGGATAGAAATCGCGGGAAATTTAAAGGCATTTTTTGAAAAATAATTTCAATGACAAGGAATACATGGAAAGTTTGAATAATTCTGCGGTACATTAAAATTCAAATTTATTACGAGATGTAGAATAACTGGCCAAGTAAACGGCCGGACAGAAACGTTGAGCCAGAAAACCGTAGAGGCTGGACGGAGCCACTTGGGCCCCGTGCCCGGCTCCGTAAACGTGAACGACGTAACTCGTCTGGAAGTTGTCCAGCTCAACCAAAGGGAAATTGGGCTCGTAAAATCGTTCCCTGTTTCGAAACGGGATCGGGTAAAAAGCCTCGGTGTACAAGACGGTAAGGTTCCAGTTGTCGCCGCAGTCGAACCGATGGCCGAAATCGCAGCCCTCACATCCGCCGAATCCGCAAAATTCGCTGGCGGCTTTTAGGAATGCGAGTGGACCGATGGATTCCCTGCCCAGGGGATCGTATTCCCGCTCCATCAGCCGCATGTATTGATTGAGCAATTCGTGTCCCTTGTCGAAAATCAAGACGCCGTTCTCGATGCCGGCCTTGTATTCGGGCGAACGGACTTCGCCGGCCGTGTTCCTCAGGCAGCCGAGGGAGCGCAGGACGACGACGTCCAGGTCCAGGTAGATGCCACCCGATTTGTGGAGCATGGCGATCCGCACGACGTCGCTCAGGTGTTGAAAACTGAATTTGCTCTTTTCAAATTTGCCGCCGCGCAGCAGCGCCTCTAGCGGAGTTCCTAGAAAGTGTCGAGTCAAATCTTCGCGGATGATTTGGACGTTGTCCAGTCGATTTAAAACGTCCATCGACTGGCAATTTCCATCGAGTCCGTATCCGCCATCCAGTTCCGGATATCCGGGTGGGGGTCTTGTGGCCATGTGGACTCGGATCTTCATGTCCGGATTGGTCCTGGCGGCCGATTCGATGGCGCAGGCCTGGCGGGGACGGAGGCAATTTCCGCCGGAAGTTTCGATAAAGATGATGGTCTTTTCGGTGAGCGGCGAATTTGATTCGCAAAGTTCCCCAATTGTTCCAATCCGGAATGCAGGAGCCATTGCTGGATCACTAGCAATTGGTGAATATTGGCCTAATAGAAATGAAGAGATGAATTTGGAATCTAAACGAGAGATGGAAAAGTGAGTCAAACTTGTGGCAATGTTGACGACGAGTGATGCGGTGAGGCTGAAAGTGAAGTAGAAGGAAAATAAGAAAAAGAACAAGGGCCGGATGTAACAATTGACGCTGGATAAAAGCGAACGCCATTGCTGCTGAGACTGTGAGATTGGCCAAAGAAATGTCCGGCAGTAATAGGAGCCGGCCGCTGCTGCAATGGCTTGCTTGAAACTGATTCGCCTCAACATGACGATGTTCACCTATTGACGCGTCGACCTCGGCGGCTGTTGCTGCTGGACGGAGATGCAATCCACCTGGATGTGCGGGTAGAAAAGATTAAACTAAAACTAAACGAAAAAAAGGCAAGAAACCGGCCGAGACAGAGACAGAGACTAGCTTTGTGATTTCATCACGGGTCCATCAGCCATCAGAAACTGGTTTTTAATTTTCTTTTTTGTATTACACACCTGTTGCCCTTGACAACAAACGACAACTTTCTCCAACGAGGGCTGATGGGAAACGATTTCTATTCATTTTTATTCTTTTAATCAAAATGGAAAAATGGGGAAAAAATTTTTAAAAATCAAAAGGATTCGTGTCGAATCAGAAACCGGTCCTCTGTAATAATCCTGTTTCTTTTCTTCGGTTAATGTTTAATTGGAATTTTTGACCAAAAAAACATGGATAAAGAAATGAATATGTAACTGCCCGGCCGGCAATGAGTCATCCTTAACCGGTCCTTGTAATAATCATAAAGCGAAGAGCGTCAATCATTTTCCATTTTGGATGTACATGATGGCAAAAGGCCGGCGCCTGCTGCTGTCCGTCCGTCAGCAGGTTAAGTGGATGAGGTTAAACTTGTTTCGCAATGATAAATAACTTGATTAATGCGTGCGAGAAAAGAGCAGCTTCAGCCGATGTTGTTGTTAACACATTTTGAAATTAACCCCACCCGTGCCGTAGGGGCTGACAACTGTTGGCCATTGCGTAACGGCTCGACACATTCAGCGCATCGATCCATCACAAACTATCGCCGGTTTCACACGTGTACTACTACATTTGTTTCCTCATTTTCTGATGATTGCACCTTTCGTTTATTGTGACGCCTCCGTTTTGTATATGCACACCTCATCTCGTGGTGCATGTGATCTATAATAATAGGTACATTGCACATGGCAATTATCTTCTTCAGATTGTCTCATCATCTCCTCCAATATCCCCGCAGCAATATAACATGGATAAGCAATGAGAGGATAACGGGAATTGGCTATGCAAGTCACGCGATAGCATCGCTCCCATTCACGCCGACAGGTACACAGTAATACAGTCTAATGTCGTATTACATGCAGCAGTACTTGTTGGCTTCTCATTGCCGTTGGGTACAGTTAGACATGGCATCGGATAACTATACAATTATTATGCGTATAGATTCATCTAGAATTTGACTTTCAAATCGTTATAGACCAAAGAAACAACGTGCTGATGGGAAATGATGGGAATAGCCAATTGCAGAGTTGGTTCATCATCTGATTATTTCCATTGGCTTCCGTCCATTGGCTCCAAGGGTGTTGGGGGGAGCGAATAATCCTATAATGAACCAGCCAAGGAATGAGGAATTGCGCTGTTTAGATCAGACTACAAGTCGACCGATTTACATGTGTGACTGGGCAATTATTAGGCAACACGCGAGCCACGTCACTCCTTTTTCCCATCTTCAACTGTCGTTGTGTAATTATTTTTTGGGGGGAGGTTGTTGCACTTGTGTCTTGTTTAGGGCCTTTTCTTTTTTGATTTTATCGACGCCTTTGAGATGAACAATTTCCAGCGGGGCCAGATGCGCATTCCAATCTCTTACGATTTCATAAATGGCGCTGGATGATGTCAACCCATCTGGTGCTTGAATAACAATTGACAACCGAATTGTTGTTACACCACATTATTCCCTTAGAAATGCCAAACTGGTCTGTTTTTTAGCCTTTGGCAATCACCAAACGTCAATGTCAACCTCATTTTTATTCTGTCAACTGCCTAGATTATTCCATCAAATCTGAATTAGAATTATAGACACAAGCAGTAATATTAACATCACGATTTATTTAGAAAATAGACTTGAATGCTTTACATTTAGAAATGGGATAAATCCATAAAAATTTAGAAAACGTAGAGACCCTGCAAGTGAAACTGATAGGTCGACGGGCAAAACTGGTTGGCCATGAAAGCAAAGAGACTCGTTTGGGGAACATGGGCCCCGTGTCCCGACCCGTACACATGAACCGAATAACTCTGACTGAACGTGTCCAGTTCCTCCTCGTCGAAATTCTCCTCGTAGAATCGATTCTGCTCGAAATAGGTGATGGGATGGAAGGCCGTCTTGTTGTGCAATCGAATTTCCACCCCGTCGTGGCACTTGAAATCGTAGACGGAATCGCTGATGACTTTGGATGGATGGTTGCACAGCATCTGGAAGGCCCGGCTCAACCCGTTGGGACCAATGACGGACCGCTCGTTGGGCTTGTACGACCGCTGCATCCAGCGCATAAAGAATTTCAGGAGTTTGTGGCCTCGATCAAAGGCCATGAATCCGTTTTCGATCGATGACTCGCCCAGGATGAACGTGTGGCCGGCCGTGTTCCTCAAACAGCGCAAAGAGCGCAGGACCACCACGTCCAGGTCCAGGTAGATGCCTCCGTGTTTGTAGAGCAGAGCCACACGCAGGGCGTCGCTCAGGTGCTGGAAGGCGTAGTCGCTGCCTTTTAATTTGCCGCCAAAGTAGAGCGACTCCAGCGGAGTGTCGACCAAATGTTTGGGCAAGTCACTCCGCATGACGTAGACGTTGGCCAGCGATTCCAGCACCTCCATCGTTTTGCAGTCGCGCTGTAATCCTTCACCTTTATCGGCTTCCGGATTGCCCGGAGGCCGTTCCGTCGCCATGTACAGGTAGATGCTCATGTCCGGATTGGTCCTGGCCGCCGACTCGACAGCGCAGGCTTGACGGGGTCTCAAACATTTTTCGCCGGAAGTTTCGATAAAAATGATCCGCTTTTCTCCTCCGCCGTCCTCCCGGCATAATTCGCCAATTTGTCCCGGAGCGAATTGACCTTGAATTTTATATTTTTAATTAAATATTTCAGCCAATTGAATTAAGAAATCATCAACTTACTCAATTTGATGTCAATTTCTTCTTGGTCTAAATAGTTGCCGTGATGGATGAAGAGGACGGAAGCGACGGAGATGATGACGACAGCGCACAGAAACAACCGGATGCAATGAGCCAAACGAAACATTTTAATCCTGGCGATCCTCCTGAAATTGAAAGTCAATCGACTCGGACGAAGAGGCAACAGCAGATCAATTCTGACCATCGTCCTCTTGTTATCGGCCACAAAAGGGAATGAAGCTGGTGCTGGTGCTGGGCAAAAGAGTCCATCGGCGGGCAGCGAACTCTTTTGTCACAGCCAACCGGTTTTAAGGTTTTTCGTTCCACCATCAACTCGTTTGAATTGAATTAAAAAAAAGAATTAAACAACAGTTGCCAATCAGAACCACCTAGCAGCCGAAATGAAAACTACGTAAAAATTTTTCCAGTTGGAAACTGGACTCAAAGTCTAAAAACTGGTTACACCGTTGACAGCAGCGAGTTTCCGAATGAAAAACGAGTTTGAACGTATTCAAGGGGTCGATTACCTTCACCGGCACATCGCATTTGAAAGACCCAACCTCATCCCAACTTTTGATGAACCAATTTTTTGTTTGGGGGATTGATTATACCTCGGACCAATGGACAGCTGCTGCTATTCACACGACAACTTTTGGTTGTTGATAGCTCAACACGACACCTGGCACCTGTTCCTGCCGCTTGGCTCGACTCGCTGTAATTAAAAATGAAATGCTCAACAACGGGCTAAATTTTTATTGGCAATGAATAACCTCAACCGGATATCTACTATATTTGGCCCGGTTGACAAATGCCTGGCCACTGCACAAAATCGGAACGATATTGATGTGAAGCTGCACCAAAGGAAATGAAAGCTGAGACATTAGGTATTATACTATGCTGGCTAAACGATCACGCCCATCTTTTTCAAAAGTGGCGCGCAGGACTCGGTAATGTTGGCGATTTGTTTCGGCGACAATTTCCTTTTCCAGCCGAACGCCACGGCGTCCGATTTGCGAACGGTGGAAAACGGATCCTTTTCGGCCGTTTGATTATTCGACTGCGTGTGGGTGTCGAGAAAGGCCGTCGTGAGGTTCGTGACGGGCAGTTGGAGGAAACGGAAAAGTTTCTCCGTCTCCGATTGAACGTTGACGGCCAAATCTTCGAATTTCAGGAGCAGGTAATCCCGGCCGGCCGTGAAATGTTTTTCCAGCAAGTCGAAATCTTCTTCGATGCGGCTACAGAGTCGAGCCGGTTCCCGGCAATTCCGATTGGCCATGCACCACTTCAATTTGGCCCTGGAGGCCATGGTGCCGCGTGGATCGCGGACCAGGTAAATAATTTTCCAACGGTCCGTCACGGGATCGCCGGCAAGAGCCGACGACGAATTGGTGGTGAAGGCGACGAGATCTTTGACCGACAACTCGACGGCCTTGATCAAATTGACGGGAAATGAAGCGCAGAGCTGGGCCAGCATTTGCGGCTGGTGGCACAAGGACGGTCGCTTGTAATATTGGCACTCGTCGTAGATCCGCCGGTTGAGTTTCACGTGATTGGTCCCGTTGATGAACCGGATGTAGTCGTCGGGAAAGTGGCAGCGGAACAGGAACGGGACGTGTTTGGCCATTGGCTCGAACGAATAGAAAACGCCGGGCGAACTGGCGATGAGTTCGCCCAGGAACGACGATCCCGACCGCCAAGTCGACACGATCAAAATCCGCCTGGTGTTGCCTGACGTTGCCACTGGGTCTCCTATCATTAATCCAAGTGAATTTTAAAATAAATAGTAAATATACGAGGAAATTATATGATGTTAGAATATTAATATAAGGAACTTGATGTTCAATCATTTAACTTGATGTCCATAGGAAGTGGCCATCATCCTGATGCAGGGCTTGTTGCAACAGCACAAAAAACGACGACATCCAAATACTTTCTCACGAATAGACACCACACACATGACGTTGAATATGATGGCCGATCCCTTATTGAGTGCGGATAAAATATATTTGGAATCTCACCTGCTGTATGGTAGGAATCGAGTCCTCGGTAGTAAGGAATTGCTGCTGGTGAATCAATGAGGTACGCCAAAGTCAAAACGAGTGTCAAACAGACAAGAATAATAACGGGCCGTCTTCCCATCATTATTGCCTCGACGAATCCAACTGTTGCATCCGCTCCTGATAGGCAACCAATGTCCTACTGACTACTGATGTGTGTGTATGTAGGGTTGGCCATGAACGTTGTCGGGAAAGTAGAATGTGTGAAAGCGACGACGAGCAAAACAGGTTTTCCGTTTCCCATTACATTTTCAAAGTTCCATGTCGAAAAGTTGCCTACCAAAGAACACATTAACCGGTTTCTTATCCAATCCATTTATCAACAATGCAGGCATGCAGCTGAGCCTATCAAAACTATACATCAAGGTCAGCTTATTGTAATACATTTCAAATAAAATTAATCTGCATCACTGAGCCACTTTGAGAAAACTAACGACGATTCGTTCACAACTCTCCAAATCTCGTCAAAACTGTAAATAAAACTGAATTAAATCATCTGGTTTTTCGAAAACGTTATTTTAAAATGGAATATAAATTTCGAGTTTTTCAAATAAAAGTAGCAAGAAATAGATAATATTAATTCAGTTAAATCTAGTTTTTAAACTGGATAAAAACTAAACGTAGTTCTGAGTGTTCAAGTCGCTTCACCAACGAGAACCACCAAGTGACTTGTTCACATGGATGATGCCTTTGTCATTTTCTTCTATTCAACCACGGTTGCCTCAGCCTTATGGCCTCTGACAATAAAAAGACCTCAAGTCTGCCTAGCTGGCAGCTTTTTTACATCACGAAATAATTCACGCTCTGGTTTTAAAAATTGAGACAAACATTGAAACATACCTGCCAAAATATAGTAGAAAGTCAGTTGTGAAGCGTACAGTACATACTATTATTTCCTTGTGGGTTTTATCGATGATTTCTAGCATTTTCTCAATTTATAGGTAAAATAAAAAAGGCGTTTCAGTTCTCACGTGTCGTTCACTATAAATTGTGACATGACATGTTGACATGGACATGATTAGTCTGCAATCTAGGATGGCCCGGTTTTGCATTTGCCAGATTGCGATATTATTTTTTATCAATTTTCTTATAAAATTTGTCTTGAAAAAAATATCTCATAAAAATGATTGGGTTAAAAAAAACTAAATAAATTTAAGCTAAGTAAATAGAATAAAACCAAACTTGGCTTCCAACTTTCCAAGAGGGAAGGGGTCGATTTTTTGGGGTGGGGTGGGGTGGGGGGAGAGCAGTCGAAGAATCAATTTGTTTTTTTAATTGTGTGGTAGGGTGTGGGTCTTTTTACCGGGAAATTATGTACCAAACATTCAAACAGAAATGGTATTGGATTTCAATTAAAACTTATTCCCTTATCATTTTTTAACCGGTTTGGATTTTGAGGGGGGAGTTTGATTTTTATCATTTCTAATTTCTATCGACATCGTTTTATCTTAAGCATAAGCATGCTGACTAAACTAGAAGAAAATTCGACAAAGTGTCGTCTATTTTCGTAAAATTTCGAAAAAGTCAGAGACAGAGTTCAAGAGGGTAAATAAAACTAAGAAGATTGTGGGAGTTGTAAACGAGTTGAACATGTTTCAAATTTGTGAAATGTTATAGTTCTTGACTAGCATTTTTATCATGTGATTGCTGTTGATGCATGGCAGTTTGTTTGGTACTGCGTAATCTTTTTCTTATTTGCAGATTTGGGACCAGAGCCAGCCACACAATATGCAAGAATATTGTGCAGGTGTCAACATGTCACCAGCAACAATCTCCAGGATCTCATCGCTTGGGTAATGATTTTCTTTACTTTAATTTATTGACCTGTGTGACATGCTGGATATTTTAATGCTGCATTACCTGCATCAATGCAGTGCATTACATGTAAACCTTTACTTCTCCCATTTATTTACAGTTAAGGTTTACCTAGTTTACTATTTTCAACTTTTCGTGACTTGTTTTTTATTCTGTTAATATTTATTCGTAACCCATTTTCTATTTTTATTTAGATAAAGAACTCCCACTGCATTGGAATGCAATCGAATGTGCAACAAGTTAATTGACTTACTCTCTTTCCTCCCCTTTCTTTAAATTTCAACGTGTACCTACGCCCATGGGAATGTGGGTGCTGTATTAACGAGCAGGACCCCCTTTCTTCTATTCCGTCTGGTCTAATTCAACTCTTCAGCGGATGGATGGAGCAACTGCGGATGCCGGGGTGTATTCTCCAGTCAAAAAGGTAGGACAAAATCGATCCTTATTCTTCCTTTTTGACAGTTTTTGGTAGTAGTCACGGAGTACGTTTTTTTCCTGAGCTAGGCCATTGACCGCAACTGTTTTCTCTCTCCGTTTGTTCTAAGTTAGGGTTCACTAAAAATCTCATTTGTCTAACGACTGCAGATCAGGCTTGTTTTTGTTTTCTGTACCTCACAACTTTATTTGAACTTTAAACACTTCAACCAAAGGGCAACAAGAAAATTTAGTAACCAAGTAGGACCTGCCGCCACACCTGCAGCACCTCCTCGTTTGACTGATTAGAATTTATGTTTATTTCGAGATTTGGAATGACTGGCCCCGTAAACGGCTGGACAGAAACGTTGAGCCAGAAAACCGTAGAGGCTGGACGGAGCCACTTGGGCCCCGTGCCCGGCTCCGTAAACGTGAACGATGTAACTCGTCTGCAGGTTGTCCAGCTCAGTCAGAGGGAAATTGGGCTCGTAAAATCGTTCCCTGTTCCGAAAAGGTATCGGGTAGAAAGCCTCGGGGTACAGAACGGTAAGGTTCCAGTTGTTACGGCAGACCCACAGTTGGCCGAAATTGCAGCCTTCGCAAACGTCAAATCCGCAAAAATCCCTGGCGGCTTTTATGAATGCGAGTGGTCCGATGGATTCCCTGCCCAGGGGGTCGTATTCCCGCTCCATCAGCCGCATGTATTGATTGAGCAATTCGTGTCCCTTGTCGAAAATCAAGACGCCGTTCTCGATGCCGGCCTTGTATTCGGGCGAACGGACTTCGCCGGCCGTGTTCCTCAGGCAGCCGAGGGAGCGCAGGACGACGACGTCCAGGTCCAGGTAGATGCCGCCCGATTTGTGGAGCATGGCGATCCGCACGACGTCGCTCAAATGTTGAAAACTGAATTTGCTCTTTTCAAATTTACCGCCGCGCAGCAGCGCCTCTAGCGGAGTGCCTAGAAGATGTCGCGTCAAATCTTCGCGGATGATTTGGACGTTGTCCAGTCGATTTAAAACGTCCATCGACTGGCAATTTTCATCGAGTCCGTAGCCGCCATCCAGTTCCGGATTTCCGGGTGGGGGACTGGTGGCCATGTGGACTCGGATCTTCATGTCCGGATTGGTCCTGGCGGCCGATTCGATGGCGCAGGCCTGGCGGGGTCGCAGGCAATTCCCGCCGGAAGTTTCGATAAAGATGATGGTCTTTTCGGTGAGCGGCGAATTTGATTCGCAGAGTTCCCCAATTGTTCCAATCCGGAATGCTGGAGCCATTTGTCCTACTGGATCGCTAGCAAATGTTGATAACTTTTCTATAATTAAAAACCGTTTCATTTAAATTGAACGAGAGATGAAACGGAAAACTGGTCCAAACTTGTGGCAATGTTGATGAGGAATCCGGTGAGGATGAAACTAAAGTAGAGGGAACAGAAGAAAACGTATGAGCGGCGCATGTAGGAAATGGCGCTGGATACGAGCGGATGCTGGCGCCATTTCTGCTGTTGCAAGATCCACATTTGCACCACCAATTTGTAGGTAAAACGAATCAATTCCAGCGCTGCTGTGTTGCAAACGGTCACAATGAAATGAAATGTCTTTTGATTTGATTGGATTCAACTGATGCTGAAACAGTTGAAGCTCGTGCGGAAACCTTCCACCGTGCAGACTAATTCAATTGCAAATAAACAAAAGGCGAACACGAAGCAGGAATCGAGTTTGATTGCATCAACAGCAGCTGGCCAACTGGTTTTCCATCCGATGCCCTCGGCGACAATTGGCGAGTTGGGTTGAACGTAAAAGGAGAGATGCTATTAAATGGGCGCTGCTGGATTTGAATTGAATTTCTTTTTGGGAGGGAGGAGGTCGACAACCATCAGAAAACACGTACACATTGGTGATGACTGCAGTTGACGATGAAAGACTCGTCTCAAACGTTAGTATCTACAGTCCCTTTGAATAGGAAAACCGGTCGGCGATAGCATCAAAAAGGAGTGAAACTATCATACAATGAACTTTCCAATGGTCAAAAGTTGACTGTCGAGTTGTTAGTGCTACAGCCAAGGTCGTATCCAACCAGAGCACGAATAATCTACCAATTTTCTACTTTTTCTTTCATTGTATTTTTTAGCTTTATTATATAAGTGGCTGCCCTTGAAGTCGACCAAATATCAGCAGCCGGATATATTAACTATCATATCACGATTTGATTATTTAGCACAGTCGATTGAATTTTAATATAGTCTGTATTATATTTAGAATCAATAGATGCGAATTACACAAATAATTTGAATGAGCAAAGCGAATCATTTTTCTGCGGTGTATTGCGGGTATCCGAACAACCGGAAATCGTCGGCAAACATTTGATTCAAATCACTCAGCTGTTGGTGGCTGATCATTTTCATCGATTCCTTCCACAGAGACGACGTCGTTTTCGGCTTATTCGGCTGTCCCGCAAAGATTCGACTCAGGTCAGTTTCGTTCAATTTGTCCAGCAGTAAATTGACGTCTTGGTTCAACGTTTCAAATTTCCCGATGAAATGGAATTGCATGTCACACGGATGGCAAAGGTCGACGACCGGCCGCCAATGAACGTCCAGCGGTTTCCGTCCGTTTCTCCACTCGTCGACGATGAAACGGACGAATTCGGGAAAAGTGACGTCATTACCCATTTCCAGTGAAAGCTGACTGGGATGTTGACGATATTTGCGGATGATTTGTTTTCCGATGGTCTTTTTGTAAAAGGCGTCGTTGCCGGCCAATTTGTCCCGGTAGGCCGAGACGAGCCTTTCGAACGGATGGCGAACGAAAATGAATTTGGTGAAATTGCCCAGTCCGTTTTTCATCGTGTCGTTCAAATTGTTGGCGTTCAAAATTCGCATTGGATTTTGTTCGTGGATGGTCAATCTCGGGATGGACGACAAATCGTCCGTCTCCACCTGTCCCGATAGAATCAACATGAGTCCCTTCAGATTCGTGCTGGCCACCTAATAGAAATTGTCAATCAGATTTAGTTTTATTTATTAGTCACTTGATGAAAATTGGAATTCTTTTTACTTTGGGAACATCGCAGTACATGACCCGATGTCGATCCTCAATTTTGAACCGGACAGGATTGGCCGCTATTTTTCGCTTATTCGGTTGATGATTGGTCGCTGTCGTGATTCGGCATTTCTCCTGTAACAAATTCAGCCTCTCTAGTTGTTGGATTTCCATCAGTTCCGTCCTGGGCGGATCTGCTAACACGGCCGACACGTAGTTATTCAAATTGCCGGGCTGATTGAGGAACAATAGGAGCGACACGACACACAAAAAACAGCAGAAAACAATTTGACGGAAGCAAAATCTCGACACAACCAATCTCGACATGTTTGATGGAACTAATTTCGTGGCGTATTTTATTACAACAACTGCAGTAATTGAACCAGTCGACTCGAGTCCATCCACTACGAGTTCTGCCCAGCTGTTGCGCAGCAGTGCTGCTGTCCTATCGTGCCAATCCAAGTGGTGGGGGAAAACCTTCAAAAGTAAAAAGAAAGAAACAAGTCTGAGATTATTGGCGAGCCGATGAACTCTTGAATATGCAAATGAAAACTGCTGCCCTGCCCTATGGTTCCAATGCAGCAAAATACCAAGCACTACTGTGTTAACTCAAGTACGGAAAACATTCACGATCCAACTGTTGGATGGGCGGAATAAACTGATGGTTGACTAACCGGTTTTAGTCTGTTTCGTTTTTCATTAGATTGGCGTCGTCATCTCGCTCGGACATTGACTCCTATAGGTCATCGACGTGCAACATTCAATGTAATAAGATTTCGATTAGAAAAAAATTTAATGCAATTCAATTTCGGTTTTATTTAGGAAGAATAATAAGCGACACTGAAAATAATCAGGATCTCGATCGGATGTGTGTGCTGGACGGACCTTTATTTATTGATGGCTGGGCGTCCTTGATTTCTTAGCGACACTACTGCCATAAGACGGAATAAAAGCGGCGAATAACAAATACATGGTGCACCGTTCACTTGGAGATGGGACTTGAAACAATTGAGAACGGCCAACGACGATGGCCTGTTGCGTCGTCACCGTCTCCCACGGTCTACGAGTCGCCATTAAAACCTGCTGGATCATAATTGTTGTCGCATCGTTTTACGTCCTTTTCCTAAACAGCCGCCATGCTAAACAGCCGTTCATCTCGTCGTTGTTGGATCCTGCCGATCCCGCCCGTGAATGGTGTCCCATTCCATCGCCTAAACTGAGTGAGAAATAGAGTGGATTTACATATTTTCGTCTATATAGGCTATATTCAAATTGATCTATATCTAATTCATCATTTCATCACAGTTGGCTGGACAAACATCTCGTCGTTGGCAATGGACGTCTTCCGAAAGAACCAGCAACATCAAAAATCGGTTATTAAAATCGACCGTGTCAGAGATGGCGGGAAATACGAACCGGCCGAGTGCCAGTCACGAAACCACATCGCCATCGTCGTTCCTTATCGCAACCGGGCCGACCATTTGGCCGTTTTCCTGCGCTACATGCACCCGTTCCTGCAGAGGCAGCAGCTCAGCTACATCATCATCGTCGTCGAGCAATCCGACAGTACTATAAATTAATCAATTTAAATTCTTTGCTTTTATTTCAATCATTTTCGCTATAATTTTCAACTTTTGAATGTGTCATGGCAGACGGTAATTCGCCTTTCAACCGCGGAATGCTGATGAACATTGGCTTCAACGAGGCCCAGCTGTTAATGGAGAAATTCCAATGTGTCATCTTTCACGACGTGGATTTGCTGCCGGAGAACGACGCCAATCCTTACACCTGCCCGCAAGACGGCCGGCCTCGGCAAATGTCCTTCTCCATCGACTACTTGAACCATTACAAGTATAGTATGACGTAACATTGAATTTGAATTTAAATCGAGTGATTTGACACTTGATGATTATTATTTCTAGACCGACGGCGAGAAATCATTTCGGTGGCGTGACGGCCCTGTCGGCCAACGACTTCCGGACCCTCGGCGGCTATTCCAACGCCTTCTGGGGCTGGGGCGGCGAGGATGATGAGCTTTACAACCGGGTCAAGTCCCACAACATGACGGTGACTAGGGCCTTTGACGGCCAGCAGCCGCCGTCGCTCTTTATTCCTTTGACCAGATACAAGTCGCTGTCCCATCGGAAAGCCAAGCCCAATCCGGATCGCAAGCGGCTGCTCAAACAAGCGTCGACCGGATACATCAAGGCTGACGGCGGATTGGCCACTCTCGTGTACAAGAGACTAGATCGGCAGCTCAAGCCGCTCTACACCCACGTAATCGTCGACATTCACCCGTGACGATGAGACCCGGGTCGTGACGTCCCACCATTTATACAAGTTATGTTATATAATCTCGGTTCATGATGTGGAATTCCAACCGATTGCCATCGAAAATTTCTTTTTTTTTGCTGCATTATGGAAATAATAAATGTTGTCGTATCGGCCCGGTTTTCTGATTCAATGTGTGATTCTATAATATCTGCAGTAGGCTACCCATGGCGGATGAAATTATTTGGCGAAGGTTATCACGAGTTTCTATCGTATCTCTATATTTTATTTCCGGTTTGATACTTTGATTTGTTGTATTGGATTTTTTTGTTTCGAGATGAACTTGTATCGATTTTTAATTATTTATATCGATATCTTTAGTTTGGGGCTAATTAGAATATTAGTGTCGTCTGCTTTCTTTGTGTTTTCGAAAAAGAGAACAAAGAAAACGGAAAGAGATACGGTTGTGGAAACGTGGCTGCACGAAAAAACAGTAGAACAATTAAAATTACGAAAATGTGGTCGTCATTTCAACACTCTGGTGTGTTGGACTGGCTCTCGTTTTATAGAATCGCTCAATACCATGCCGAGTTCTAGGTAACTAAGAAGACAAATAGAATGATTATAGGGAGCTTGAATAGAAACCTGTTACCAAATTTCAGAATGTTATTATAGTTCCTGACTAAAGCAATTGTCATGTAAACCCCCTGTCGAATTCATGGCAGTTTGTTCTCATTATATTAACCTTCTCCTTTTTGCAGATTGGAGGCCAGAACCCACCACCGTTACAACAGGATATGCCAGTTTTGCTGGGTGTTGACTCATCACCAGCAACAGTCTCAGCATCTCTGCCTAGGTAAATGATTTACATTACTTTTATCAACTCGTAAACTACTAGATATTTCTAATTATGCAATCAGATGTTTCACACGTAAAACCATGTACCTTCTCCTGCTGACTAACAATTGGGGTTTACCTACTGTCTCGTTATCAACTTTTACTGTGTTTTGTTTCTTTACTTAGTTTGCGTAACTCATTTTTTTTCACTTCATTTTAGATAAAACAGTGGACTCCCCCTTCTTGTAATGCCCTCGTGTACACCCATGTGTGTGTGGGTGGAGATACTCACGAGGACGCCCCTTATGCAGATCATGGCCTGGTGGATTCAACTTACGGATGGAGAGCACCTGCTGTGGATGCCTGACCGTATTTCCCAGGCAGAAAGGTAGGACAACATTGATCTCTATTCTTCCTTTTTTTGACTGTTGCTGTCGATTATCAATCGTGACGAATAGTAGTAGTAATAGTACGAATTATTCCTGCACTAATAGGCGGTTAGCCGTTTTTTTTTTGCCGTTTTTGTTGACTCAAAAAGGTTTCGTTAAATAGCGCCTTGTTTGTACTGGAGATCAGGCTCAGTTTTGTATTTCACAACTTTGCTAGTGGGTAATATAAACAATCAACGGTATTGGGTTATTACTCATGGGCCATGAGTTAATTCCAAGTAAAGTGCAACTAGATTTATTTTGTTTTTTAGAAGAGTAACTTCCTCGTTTAGACTTTCGTTCCAACTCGATAACTTAAAACATTGAAGCCACTTTTTCTTCGTATTTATATCGACAGCTGAATTTATTAACAGAACAAGTCTCTTGTTGAAGGGAGTTATTAGGATCATAATAGGTGATCCCAGCACGTCGAGCAAGGGTATATCACAAGATGGCGGGCGAGAAAACGCAATCGGATTTGGTTTCCCACCAGTCGGTTAAATCGGCATAGATTTGGGGTGGGCGAGTTGAGTCGTGGAGGGCGGCGCACAGGTGGCACATGCCCAGGTTCTTGTCCCGCTGGCTGTCCCGCACCCGGAAGTGAGGCTTCCACCAAAAGTACTCGTTGTACAGCGTGTCGTTCTTGTCCAGGAGGATCAAATAATCGGCCAGGGCTTTCATTGATTTGAATTTGGCGGCGTTGATGAAGGAATGCGGCGGTGCCAGTTTTTCGTGGTCGTCGTGGAGGCCGAAAACGACGGGCAGGATCGGGCGGCGCATGTTGTCGAAAAATCTATTAGACAACACACGAGTAATAGGAAATTGGGTATTAAACAAGAGATGCAAAATAATTAAATGTCCACATACTTTTCGGTGACGTAATGGCGGCAGAGGGAATTCTCCAGGGCGAAATAGAATTTGTAATTGTCGGCCACCATGTCCCGGCACTCGTCGCTCGACACGAACGAATTATCACGTTTCTTGGGGCACGTCATGTTCCCGCAGTTGCCGTACACGTCGATTGTCATGTACTTTTGCAGTTTTTTGACCATTTCGTTTCGGCTGCTGACGACTGCTTGGCAGTTTGACACGAACCAGGCGGCCATTTTCGTTTTTCCCTGGGCGTAATTAACTTTGGTGGTGTCATTAGACGCTAACAAAAGGTTCTTCATTTGATTTGGAGTGGGATGAAGGGGGACGTTTCCCGTTGGCGCAATGTAGCCGTAAGGGTAAATCATGTCCGAGTCCCATCGGTACGTCATGGTCCAGTTGAAGAAATTGGCCATACGGGCGACTCTGTAGGCGGCCCAGGCCGGCGACTCGATACTAAAGAAAACGTAGCGCTGGTGAGGCGAGCGACGCTTCGGTAAATCTTTTTGGTTCCACGTGCGAAGATGAAAGACGATGGCGTCGTAATTCTGGACGTCGGTCCGGTTGTCTGACGTTTCGCACTGCCAAACGGGACAGCCCCATTGGCGCAAGGCATCCCGACCGAGCCCCACCCCGTAATTCTTTTCTTTTTTGAACTTGATTTTCATATCATGTACAAATAATAATATCGATTGATGATATGAATGAAAATAGTTATTATCGAATGAGGCTCACCGTATTCCAGAAGAGGATCCTTTTGAATTTTGGCGGTTCATCGTCCTGATTGGCCAACGGCAATGGCAGTTGATCCTTTGAATAATTGTCAATCAGGTGATAGAGTTGCTGGGGTTGTTGCTGTTGATTCGAGAGTGCTGGTTGCAACGTCGAATGGTTTGGAAGATTCGGTCTGACGTGATGGCCGTCAAAAAATGTCCACTCGATGAAAAGGAAAACCAAGGCGATCAAAGAAGCGATTGCACGGCGATTGACGTTGAACATTTTCGATTCAAGTTGTGACACTTTTTTAATCACTTCCATGTCACAGACTGAGGCCAGACTTTAGTGGTGAGGCCTCAATTGCATCATCACGACAATCACGATTATTATTAAGGCGGTGAATAATAACGAAACTCAACTTTTGGCGTTTGTCCTATAGACTGCAGATGATGATGACGGCCATCAAACCCTTTGATTTCACGATGGCGACTGCTGATGGGTTCAAGTGCGTCTAGTGGAAGACGGTGGGCGGATGCGCGTGATCAGCTGCGCTATATTCATTGGCAACGGTCGAATGCGTTTGAGCTTTTCTCTTATGGACTCGCCCTTTGTCCGATGGCGAAACTCCGCCCATCCGCTGAATTGATTCGAATAACCAGAATTATAAACAAATGCGGGAAAAAATGACCTTGGCCGTGGGCCAGCCAAACCGCACGCCAACCGCGTCTCCGACAGGACGAACCTGTTGACTGATGCACGTGCGGCCGGTCGTTGACTCGGGATACCGGCAAATTCAAAATTCTGCCCGAAATTGGAAATATATATATTCTCGTTCAATGTCCTATTTTGTCTAATGCCTGCTCATGCCCTCTGGGGCCATTGAGCGAAACTGCGGCAAATATTGATGGGATGGGCGAATTCGATTTCGTGATTGGACGACCGGGGCGTGTCCCAATAACTTGTTGGCCAACTTGTGAACGTGAGGTCATTTGAGACTTGCAAGGCCATACAACCAAGACTAGCAACAACCAGCATCAGCTATAGCTGCACCGAAAAGGAAATGTTGACTTGTAGATTAGAATATCAAATGAGACTGGGCTTCAAATCATCGGTCATCGCCTGCTGCGACTCGCAACTTTTATGTCACAACAACCAACAGCAGCAGCATCAGGTAGATGTACGGGGGTAGAAAACCGGTGCAGGGTCATTGTTTTATGCCTTCGGGCTCGGCTCATGTATTCCTGAGACAGCATGCTCAGTCACAAATGAATGTACGTACTTGTAGGGAATTTATTTCGTCAATCGAGTCGCACTGCAAATGTCGTTGAACAAGAGCTGAGTGATTTGCGAGAGAGCCGAATAGCCCGTGTGCACAGAGTCTTGGCAATTTCGATAAGCGCTAGAGCAGAATTTCATTTTCAATAAGCTACGAGTAATTTTCTGCCTCTCGTAGCGCTTGAATAGGTCGCAACTGCGGACGTATTCCTCGACCAGTCGATTCCCTGAATCCCAAATGTGCACATTGCTCCTGCTGCCCTTTTGATTCCTGCATTTGCGACCACAGCAGTTGTAATTATGAACTATGAATTTTAACTTTAAAATTCCAAACTCACTCGAGTAGAATGCGCCTGACGTATGTGTTGTAGCCGTTTATCTTTCTCGAATGAACCTGCGTGTTGGTAGAATTATTTGCGCCGTTGGATTCGATTGTCGGATATTGATTGAGCCAAATGACTCGAGTGACATTCGACAGTTGGGCCAAGACCGGGGCCAGTTCCGTCAGTTTTCCTTCGTAATAGCGGTGTTGTACGCGCAACATGTGCCACAGGGCCATACCTGTGATTCCAAACAGAGAGATTCCAAACAAGGCCCCGATTTGACGTATTGCATAGTATACTTAGCAAAATAAAAGAGGGTCTTCCACTTGGCGTAGAATTTGCCCATTGACGCACCAACTTGATGACATTGTCATTGAGAAAGGGCTGCCATTTAAACGAGAGTCGCAATCCAAGGATTTTACTTGTCACTTCCATGTCATGTTGAAAACGTAGAGGAGCGTTACTTGGGTGCATTATCAGGTCGTAATCTGGCATCACCTAATTCAAATTCATTCATCAGTTAACTTTTTCCCCTTTTCTTATTTATTATTCACCCTGACAAAGTTGAGAAAATGTTGCCGAATTCTTGAATCTCCCATGAATAGCAAATGCAATGGCCCATTAAACGGTTGCCGATTACGAAGGGTGTCGAGACAGGCGACTAGACGCTCAGTCGTGTAATTCATCAGTCGACACGATCCCGATTTAGTCATTAAACGGCTGCTGTCGTAATACGATCCTTTGGCCTCTTGAACGTAATAGTGTCGCTTCTTATCGAGAAGGTTGCCCATGCAAAATGGCAATTCATTTTCCGTTGGCGATTCCGTCCTGATTTGATTCAGTCAATCACAATTTTTGTTTTTAAATGAGGAAGAATGCGCATTATTATTTTTAAAAAGTTCTTACGTAATATTTAGCTGAGCTGTTGGGTCTCTTTTTGCTGCGCTTTTGAATATTCCACTTTGTCCTTTGAATGTGATGGAAATGAGTGTGTGGAACAAACCAATGGAGAGTACTACAGCAACTAAAAAAAGCATCGGCGCCGATGGTGCCATTTTCTCTAGAGTAAACTTGTCGTCTCCATTATTCTCTGTTGTTCGTGTACGATTGAAGAAGAAAAAAAAACCAAACAGTATCGATTATTACTGGCCAACAGGATGGCCAGAAACAACAAGTGATGTGTCTCACGCCAGCAGCAGCCGGTGACTGGCGGATATCTGCCGGCCAGACTATAGACCTGCGAGCCCAGCTCCACCTGTGGGCCCTCCATTCGATTTGAAAAATGCGTGCCCTTGCATTCGGAAGAAAGTTGACATTCCGTTTGATTCGTGTGTAATACAACTACTACAAAGTCGAAGAAGTTTCAGAGACAAAAAGTTGACGTTTGTTGGTTATAAGAATAATGAATGAATCTGATTGCTGACTTGATTATTGCGCCACATTCTCAGCTCAACAACTGATGCAGTTTTGCGATTGGTTTCCATCTTTTCCTATATCAGTTGTGCTGTTGAAATCGAGTTTGAATTTGAGCCTAGACGCAGCAGGAAGATGCCGATGAACCCAGCCATCAGCCCAGCCAAAAAAGGGCCAACCTTGAAATAACAAGCCAAATATTGTTGTAAATGTAATATTTTAATGCAGTAGCAATCATTCGGGATTGGACGCCGGCCACACAGTCCAGAAGTAAAAAAAAAACAGGTTCCCTAATGTCTAATCCAGCGCGCTGGTTGTTGGTGTTATTGCCCGCCCTTTTTGGGTCCGTCCCTTTTCTCTTTTCCAATCATTGCGAACGCCCTGCGCCAGCAATCTTGACGACATTGTGAAACCTTGATCGCCATCGACGCTGGCGAATTGTTGCTGTGTTGTGGAACATTTGAGTGACTAGCATCATCAGCATGACGTTACTGTTGGCGATCCTTTCCCATGGGGTGCAGCTGCTCGGTCGGGGACTGAGGCCGCAGCGATGGTTGGCGTTCATCAGGACTCGCTTGTTTCTTTTCACGGCCGCCGCGGCATTCTTTCTCTTTCCATTTTTTTCTTCTCATGTGATGATCTTTCATCAGCAGCAACATCGAACCGATTATCACCTCTTGCTGGTCCGTCAATCGTCGCACCTGCTGACCCCACCCACCGACCAGCAGCAACAGCCAACACCAGCCGGGGCTTCAATTCCAGCACTTGTAAGTCTTCAAATGCATCATGTAGTAGTATACGTAGAATATCTATAGCACACCTCTTATGTCATTCGACACTTCACGTTCTTCACAGCGCAATGATGATGCCGGTGCCAGTAGTCTAGTCCAGCAGGCTCCTGCTCCTGCTCCTGCTCCTGCTCCTGCTCCTGCTCCTGCTCCTGGCAATAATCAGCAGTTTCACAAGGATGACCAACCAGCAGCACCAGCAACTCTCCAGCCGTCGTCGTCGTCGTTTAAATCGTCGTGCAGTTTGTCAGCTGATTTGAGGGGTCCCCACCAAAAGGTCATCGGCTATTCCATTTATGGCGATTTCTCGCAGACGGACAAGGCCGACCGCTATTTAACCCCGCTGGCCGAGACCCTCAAAGACATCGCCTTGGCCTACCCAGGTACTTATATCATCCCCATCCCCCATCGCCATGGCTGTTGATAGACAAATTGAATGGATGCTGGATCGTGTATTATCTTATAGGCTGGATCGTCAGGATCCACCACAACTTGCCAAGGAAGGAGAATGAAAATTCGTCGTGGAAGATGTTGGAGAAGGCCGTCGGCTCGGCCGGCAACCACGTCGACTTGTGCAACGTGACGGAAATCGTGGCCAACCGCAAAATGGCAAAGGCCAAGTTCATCTTCCCCATGACTTGGCGTTGGGTAATAAATCCAGCCAAATTACCTGCCGATCCTCAGTTCCATCGTCATCTATATATGCACACATCTATAATATATTGTTATTACAGTTGCCGGTGCTGGACGGGCTGGTGGACACGTTCATGTCGAGAGACGCCGACAGCGTGATTTTACCTCGTGAGCGGGACGCCGTGGTCCAGTGGCTGGCCAGCAACCAAACCTTCCACATGATGAGGGACCATCCGGCTCACTGCATTTTCATGCTCGGAGGTCTGTATATAGTTGTCTATTTGTATTCTATGGTCTGCTGTATCTTGACTTATTATTTTGATTATTGGCGGGCATAGGTTTGTGGGGTGTCAAATTGGCCGGCGACAGCAACCGACGCCGGCAAATCACCAAAGCCTTTGAGCGGCTTTTCAGCCAAGAGAAACACGTCAATCAGTACAACTTTGACCAGAGACTCTTGACGAAACGCATTTGGCCCATCGCCAAATCTAGCCACGTAATGAATCCTCTATTACAGTTACAAGTCTATCTATAACAAGTACAAATTGATTTTATCTATATCAGATGGCCCACGACAGCTACTGCTGCCAGAAATTCAAAGGCTCCCGGCCGTTCCCGACGCAGAGGAATCGCCAATTGACTTTTGTCGGCGGAATCCAACAGAAGAATCAAACGGTCCAAAGTCCTTGCCCTAAGGCGTGCCGGCCCATCGACGTCCGTCCACAATGGAACTATTGCTGATTTCCATATCCGCGTCTCGTCATACATTTCATCTTGCAACATACATCAAGTTATATACTAACATTAGAGGTTAGATTTTCTAAAACTCACACTTTAACTTGTCCATGATGTATCTAAAGTCTGAAACTGTTGGCTGCTAAAGAAATTAAAAAACAAAAAAAAAAAAAAACAAATCAAAAATCAAAAAGAAGAAGTTGGAATGTGGAAATGGAAAAATGTAAACGGAACGATAGAAAGAACCGGCTCGTTTTTTAACCAACGACAATCCCTGGCCAAACGTCGTCGAGTTCATCGTTCGGCCTTCCACTGCTGCACCCAAAACTGGTTATCAAACTCTACTTAGTTCTCTCATAATGTTAAAATAACGCCATCCAACTTTGAAACCGGCTGATCTGTCTAGCCTTATACAAGAATCCTGAATGCAATCAATAACGTTGGAACAGTAGGGGGTGGTCTGCTGCATCGCAGTAATAGTTTGATTTGGCTTCAATCAGAATTGATTTGATGGCATATGTCTAATAAAGGTGGAATTGTATCCTTGTATGAGTAGTAACTAACATGTAGTTTGGCTTGCTGATGATATTGGCTGGACTCGGGTCAATCGAGGACACTGCACTCGATATCACGTCTTTACTATGTACACGACATGAGCTGATGTCGAGACGAAATACCGCCGCACGAGCGTTGGCTTGTCTAATGTATTGCCAACTGTTGGTCCTCCCATCATCACGGGGCCGGATGACCGCAGCAGCAGCAGCAGCAGCTCCGTAGAATATTCGATTCATTTCATCCAAGTCAATCGGACAATCAGTGAACTGTTGTGCTGTCGTGTATTTATTAAGCGCTGGCTGTCTATTGCCAATCATCAAATTAAAACATGTTGCGTCATCAGTGGGTCTTGAAGAGACTGGCCGTTTCCGTCTTGGCTGTGACCCTCGTTTTACTAGCATTGTACAGCAACAGCAGCCGGACGCCTCCACCAGTGTCGAACTCGATTGGGGAATACATTTCGTCCAGTGTTGAGGTTAATAATGTGACTCGGCCGTCGACCACCACGACGACCACGACGACGACGACGCCATCTTTAGTCATCAATCAGCGACGACGGCGACGCTTTGCCGTTTACAGTTGCGCCACGCCGGATGAGAAATATAACGGCAGCAATCAGCAGCAACGCCAATACGACTACGCCTTTTACCTGCCGTTGACGGTGCTGGCCTGGCGGAGGATCGGATACGAGAGCCTCGTCCTCATCATCGGCCATCGACGCGAGTGGCTTTACAATCCCGTCCTGGCCCACGTCCTGGACACGTTGGAGACACTGAAAGCTGCCACCGTTTTATTCCTGCCGGCCAAAGTGGACAACCGCGTCATGTTGAGTCAGACGGCCAGGATTTTCACGGCCAACCTGGACGGATATCCAGGCGGGCCGTCCGATTTCATCCTGACTTCTGATTCCGATTTGTGGCCGTTGCGCAAACGATATTTCTACCAGCAGCCGGAAGGTGCGGAAGAGCGTCCGCTCATGTTGTTTCACAGTGACTGTTGCCGGCCCTTTGTCTTCAAGGGCCACTCCTATAAAATGCAGCCCATGAGTCACGTGGGGGCCAGCGCGGCTATTTGGCAAGAGATGGTCAACTTCCAGCAACAATCCGGCGGTGGAACTACTAATTCTTCTTCTTCTTCCGTCGAGATGCCGGCCAAAGATTCGGCCAGCATTCTCGACCGATTGGCCAACATTTTTGGCCAGCAGGTGCGCCATCGTGTCCAATACGCGTCCGGCGACTGGTTCGTCGACCAGAAATTCATCACGCTCAGTATCCACCAATGGCTAAATCGTCGCCAGCGGCAGACCAACTCATCAGCAGCATCCATGTCTGCTAATAATCAAATGGTTTACAAAGTGTCGGACGTTGGGTTGCGGCGGCTCGATCGTTTCAACTGGAACGTCAACCTCAAACAATTAAAGGCCTCGTCATTGGACATGTTGGACATGTTGGACGCCTCATATTACGACGCCCATTTGCCGATGGGCGGATTCCAGCCGGCCAAATGGAATTCCATCCGGCCTCTTCTGCGTCTCATGTACGGCGGCCGTGGCAAGGCTTCGTCGTCGACCTATCGCTTTTGCGACAGTTACGCAACCACTTTCCGCCGTCTGTTTATGAATAGTAGCACAAATCGATCGTGAGACGCACTACATCGTTACTGGGTTAATTCGTTGTCAACTGCAATTCAATCCAATGGCTGCTGTGACCCTAGTCGTTTCAACTTGCACCACACCCAATATAGATGACATCACCAAACAGAATAACTTGAATATTCATCTCGCTAATAATCCTCATTTCCATGTGTCAATAATCTGTAGACATAGTAGTAACAATTGATGCGGGAATCTATTTAATGATTGTTGACCCTCCAGCCAAATATCAATATACGTCTAATCTTGTGAATATCGATCCAATTTAATTTGTCGTGAGAATATCGTCACAAATGATAACAGCCATAACAGACGTAAGTGATCTATATATCGAATAGATGACGCGGGAGAATTAGAAATAGGGGAAAAATGGGCCAGCAGCAGCAGCCCGGCCCGATTGGCCGTCACCCTCGTACTCCTCCTGCTGCTGGTAATAGAACCTGGAATTGTACCAGGACAATTCCAGGGCCATGTACTCGCTTTGGTTGGTGCCGGCCAGCACGGTGAATTTGGACGTCAACTGGACGGGATTGGGCCTGGAACTGAATCGGACGAATCCACCAGCAGCTGGATGAGCCTCATCTGCTGCTGGATTCTTATTGCGACTGATGATGCTGGACTCCAAGTCCTGGATGATTCGGATGCGTTGGCGGAAGACGGGCAGCGGAAGGTTGACCGGGAAATGGATTTCGACGGCCAACTGCTTGACTTTGCTGGCCAGGAAACCGGACTGCAGCATCTGCGTCAGCACCTCCCACTCGGCGTATTCAATGTCCATTTTAAAGACGTCGATGAGCGTCGTGTTGCCGTGCTGGTCGGCCAGCATCTGGTAGATAGAGTCGGCCGTCTTCATCTTCCATTTTTTGATGGGATGCAGTCCATCGTGGGCGGCCAGGCCGAGATTGTAAAAATGGATGAGCTCGGTCCGGTTGTGGTCGTCGACGCCGGTCATGGACGGATCGAACGAATAAACGTGGCAGCCAAACTTGGCCATGGCCTCGTTGAACGTCCACTCGTTATTGTTGATGCTGCCAAACGAGTAGACGAGGCAATTGTTGTAGACGGGCGCAATCAACTGATCGAGGCAGACGGCCTTGTAGCCATCGGGCGTCGACATGTTGCCTTTGGTCCAAATGGCGAAACCAAAGTCGACGGCCAAACGGCAGGCCCGGCTGTTGGTCCAGTGCAAGTAGCGGAAGAGTTCTTGAGCCGATTCTTCTTCTGTTTCTCCTTCCGGCGCTTCCGGCACTTCCGGCGCTTCCGTCAATGATGTGATGGGCCGGGGATGCTGCTGCCGCCGTCGCAATAGAAGGGACAGTGGCGATTGGCGACTGCTACTGCTGGCCGTCATCCACAGCCGCTGCTGTTGCGGAATCCAGTCGCCGTAGTCGAATTGGGTCCAGCTCAGCAGCAGCAGGAAAACGGTGGCCGCCAAGATGGCCGCCATCAGCCAGCAGCACATTTTTCGCACGTTCATTTTGCGACTCGTCACACGGGCAGACTGCAGAATGGGCCAGAATGAGAGTGCCAGCGTGGAAAACGAGTTTTTCGTTTGGACGTCCGCGTCCATAACTTGTGCTGCTGCTGATGATATGCAAATGCATCCATTGACTTTGGCTGGCTGTGGACTGAACGGACTGAACTGATGTTGAGGCGTTGTTGCCATTTTCCCCGCGAAGGCTGTTTGAGTTGGTCGCGCTTGGACTCGGGGTAAACGAACGAACGGGGTACGAAGGATCGCCACTCGATTCGAGAGCTGATATGGCCTTGCTGATCGAAACAATGAGTGAACGAATAACAAGTTATCAAGAAGACAAACATGAACAGCGTTTAGATTTGCCTGCAACTAATAACAAAACGCAAGCCACTGTTTTATAATTATAACACGCACGTAATGTTAGAGTCCAGCCAAAATGTTACAAACGAGTTGATTATATATGTAATAACATGCCGCTCAACCGGTGATGGATCACTTATTCCTTATTATTCAACATGAACAACAATCAGCAACAGCAGTAAATAATGATGATGTCGAGATTTATTTTTCGGTTGATTGCCCATTTGTTTAGTCAAGGTTAGCGCCCTTGGGTATTTCTCAATCTAGTCCGGTTTATTTGTTAGGTCTCTTGGTTGGAAACCGGTTTCGCTTTCATTTCGATTTGAATATGAAATGAATGCATTAATTGCCACATTCACGGCGCCACTTGGCCAACGATTTCCATGTTCAAATTATTGGGTTTGGTGCGGGAATATTTGCACAAGCACCTTGCAAAAACCTCTAGTTTTGACTATAATAACTTGAATCAACTCGTGTGATCAATCAAATTCAAATTCCACAAATGAGCCCATTGAAATCTGCAAATAAATAACCACCTGTGTAATTAATTATCGATGCAAATATACGTTTTCTTATTAATTTAATTTAGATCAAAATTTGCCTTCAAGTAATTATCTGCTGGGTTTCGAGTGATGTAGAATCGCTCTGATCTGTTTTGCCGGTTCCGAGTGAGAAAGAAATCGATTTTTTAAATCCTTTCTATCGATATCTTAATCTTATGCAATAAGCATAGCAAATTTGGAGATTAGTGTCGTCTGCTTTGCCATGTCGCTTGTTGATGGGAAACGTTGCTGCACGAAAATGAGCACTGCGAATACAATTGGAATCGCTCTACCCCACACTCCATGCTCTTTAGCAGGTAATAAATAAAATTGAGAAGTTAATGCCAATGCTTATGGGAGCTTGAATAAAAGAGTTCCATATTTAGTAGAGGATAGAGGAAAAACCTGTTCCAAATTTGGGAAATGTTCCTGACTATAGCATTTGTCAGGCAAGTCCCAGGCTGTCGATGCATGGCAGTTTGTTATTATCACCATGTAACCTTTTCTTTTTTGCAGTTTTGAGGCTTGGAGCCAGCCATCGTATAATCACAAGATATGCCAGTTCTGTTGCTGGTATTAACCTGTCACAACCAGCAGCGTTCCAACAACAATCTCTTGAGTAAATTGATTTTCATTAACTTTATTAACCTATGACCCTCTAGATATGTGCAGTAGTTCATGGGAACTTTCTGCTCCCCCCACCTTTAAATTAAAAATTAGGGTTTAGCCGCTGTCTCATTTTCAACTTTTCCTTACTTGTTGTTCCTGCTGAACTATTTTCCGTAACCCATTTTTCACTTTATATTTAGATCAACAGCAACCCGTTTCATGTGAGGGATCTGCCAATGTCGGTCTGAATTACAGATCTCTTCTTCCCCAATGTTAAGATGTTCTCGTGTACTAGCTACACCCATCCGAGTGTGGGTGCTGTATTGACGTTTTGCAGACTACTATCCCGTCTGATGTATTCAACTTTTCTGTGGTTGGAGCTTTCCTTGCTGTGGATGCCTGGCCGTATTTCCCAGGCAGAAAGAAAGGTATAGGACAACATTGATCTCTATTCTTATTTTTAGACTATTTGGTGGTGTTAATTATATAATGAATCGAGCCTACAGACCTATGATAATTCCTGAGCTTATTCTCTGGCTCTCTTGACGGTTTTTTGGTTTAAGGTTTTTGTACCTCACAACTTTTTTTGTCTGTGGGTAAAAGCGATCAAATTCAAAAATAGTTGAACTTGAAAAACCTTGAGCAAAGTGCAAGTCGAAAATGAATGTGTAACCAAGTTGAAGGACCGCGATCCGGTTTTCACGCCCAACAGGTGGATGACGACGGTCACGCTCAATAGTGCCTCGAGGTTTTCTTGTTGTTGTTTTGGTTATTCGCGTTTGACATTGCACATTGCTCGTCGCCGATGGATCTCGTCAAGAAAAGCGCAGCAACGCCCTTAACAATTTGTTTTGTCAGCCAATGCAAATCAGAACCGGTCGTGCACAGAGACCCAAGGGCATGGCCAGTCATTGAGCTCATCGTCCGTTTATCTTTTCTTTGGATCTGCTCGTCGTTTTCTAATTCTGCGCTGCTTAGTTTTGGGTGGGTGGGTGGTGGGCGGTGGGCGGGAATGGCATTGCAACCAATGTTGCGACTTGCTCTTTGAAACGATGATCGTGGCCAAGATTTGCTAGAATAGTTGATTGGCGGTAGTTGCGACTTGTGGCTGCAGCAGAGCCGCAGCAGCTCGGTGTCGGCCAATGTAGCACTGCCGTTCACCACCACCAGACTTGCTGCGCAGCACTAGATCATTGGCAAAATCGAAGATCGTAAGCGATCATGGCGTCGATGGCGTCTCTCGTCAGAAAGTACCTGGTTGGCTTCGTTTTCCTCATCTTTCTCCTCTTCCAACAAGCACTCATCCGCATGGCCAATTCAAATGGACACCAGCAGCAGCAGCAGCCAACAGGTATAGCAAATAGTAACCAACAGTACCAATAGTCTTCAATTCTTTCATTCATTTTGCTTTGATCGATAGAAGTTGCGGTGATGATGGCAGTGCCCACGTCCACACCAGCAACGACCACAACAACGAAGGATTCAACATCATCCAGCACCAGCAGGCGGATTTTGATCGTGTCGACGTGGCGGTCGGGATCGTCGTTCCTGGGCGAACTCATCGCCAGTTCGCCCGGCGTTTTCTATTCGTTCGAGCCAATGGCCAAACACGTCCCCTTTCTGTTCCGCTGCCACTTTCCCGACGACTACATCCGGTTCATCAACGGGACCAATCACGTGAAACTCAACCGGCGGATCTACGACGAGTGCCAATATTACAAGCGGCCGTCTTTATGCCACCAGCCGCAAATGCTGGCCCAGCTCTGCGCTTCTTTTCCCGTCAATTTGATCAAGGCCGTCGAATTGTCGGTCAAAGATCTCATCGCCTTCACCACCAATTCGTCGTCGGCTCTTGCAGGCGATCCCGTGACGGACCGTTGGAAAATTATTTACCTGGTCCGCGATCCTCGCGGCACCATGGCCTCCAGGGCCAAATTGAAGTGGTGCATGGCCAATCGGAATTGCCGGGAACCGGCCCGACTCTGTAGCCGCATCGAAGAAGATCTCGACTTGCTGGAAAAACATTTCACGGCCGGCCGGGATTACCTGCTGCTCAAATTTGAAGATTTGGCCGTCAACGTCCAATTGGAGACGGAGAAACTCTTCCGCTTCCTCCAACTGCCCGTCACGAACCTCACGACGGCCTTTCTCGACACCCACACGCAGTCGAATAACCAAACGGCCGAAAAGGATCCGTTTTCCACCGTTCGCAAATCGGACGCCGTGGCGTTCGGCTGGAAAAGGAAATTGTCGCCGAAACAAATCGCCAACATTACCGAGTCCTGCGCGCCACTTTTGAAAAAGATGGGCGTGATCGTTTAGCAATTGCCTCTCATTGAATCCTTCTACATTCCGTTCCCGCGCGTACATCATTTTCTAAATAAATTATTGATAACCGGATTGATTAACCAGTCTTGGAGTCTATTATGCAATCAGCATTTCCTTTTTTTTTTGTGGGTTGGCTGGCTGCTGGCCCTCGGGCCGCACCTGCAAATCCAGTTGATCGTCGTTGGAGCACAAAGCCCAAAGCCTCGTCGTCCAATCACGAAATCGAATTCGCCCATCGTTATAATATTCGCTCAATTAGCCCATAGGGCATTACAGATTTGATAACAACTTTGATTTGAATTTTCTCAATCAAAGTACAAGGAATGAATCATCGTTTATAGCATTTGCCTCTCTTTTTACATCCACCGTATAATATTATTATTGTCTATATATTCAATCGTATTAATTAGAAGCCAGTTTCAAAAATGATAAAATCAATCTCGCCTTTTTTTTTTTTTTCTTTTTAGTGGCTGGCCCATGGTCATGTGTTGCGTGGCCGTGCAAATCAAGTTCATCAGTCCAGGGCCCCCCCTCGTCCAATCACGAAATCGAATTCGCCCAGTTGCTCATTAAATTGATGATTATGTCAGTGGGTGGGTCGCTATTTTTGTCGCCGTGTAGTCAACGACCTCAGCTGCACTTGCCTCTACAGCAGGACTATTATGCGGATGTTATCAGGATTTTGGCTGGCCAGCAGCGGGATGATCAAGTACATACGTGAAGGTTGATTTGGTGGGAGGAGTGTGACTGCTGCTGCTGCTGGGCGAGACGAATGCGCGAATCAGAAATGTCGACCTTGCCGCAACCTCTACTTGTACAGCAACACAGTCGTGCATAATAATAATTGCATCGTTGGTGAATGCATTGAGAAAACGATAGCATCCGTTGCCATTCGTTTTGTCATGTCGCCATTCTGCGTCAAAAGGACCGTCGCACAGCTGCCGCACAGTGTACTGCTTCCATTTCACTTTCACGTTCTTTCAAATCTATTCCCCCATCATTTAGTCTATAGAAATGTTCAATGTGAACCGTCGGGCGATCGCTTGCGTCTTCATGTTGGCCGTCATGTGCATGGAATGGACGCTCTACTCATCGGATCAGATCATTCGACAAAACGACTTGCCATTGTTCCCCATTCAACATCATCAACTACATCAGCAATCCATCATCGACTACTGGACACCGCAGCAGCCCGAACTCTACCACCTGATTGAGAATTATTCAAAGGATCGACTGCCGCTGCTGGCCAAGGATGACCCGCCATTCAAAAGGATCCTCTTCTGGAATAAGGTAACGCCAGCCAATTTTTTTGTTTTGATTAAACATTTTTTAAAAAATTGATTCGATGCTCAGTTTTACAGCCAAAAGAGTTACCGGGTCGGACTCGGTCGGGACGCCTTGCGCCAATGGGGCTGTCCCGTTTGGCAGTGCGAAACGTCCGACAACCGGTACGGCGTCCGGAAATATGACGCTGTCGTCTTTCATCAACGGACCTGGACGGCAAAGGATTTGCCAATGCGTCGCTCGCCTCACCAGCGCTACGTTTTCTTCACTTTAGAATCATCGGCCTGGCGTGGAAATAACGTCAGTCGTGTGCCCAATTTCTTCAACTGGACCATGACGTACCGATGGGACTCGGACATGATTTACCCTTACGGCTACATTGCGCCAACGGGAGACGTCCCCCTTCATCCCACTCCAAATCAAATGGAATTCTACCTGTCCAAACCCACAAGAGTCAATTACGCCAAAGGAAAAACGAAAATGGCCGCCTGGTTCGTCTCCAACTGCCACACAGTCGTGAGCGGTCGAAACGAAATGGTCAAAAAGCTGCAAAAATACATGACAATCGACGTGTACGGCAAATGCGGGAATTTCAAATGTCGCAAGAAATTAGGCGAGGACAATTCGAGCGACGAGTGCCGGGACATGGTGGCCAAAAATTACAAATTCTATTTCGCCCTGGAGAATTCCCTCTGCCGCCATTACGTCACTGAAAAGTATTTCATTTAATTATTTCGCATCTCTTGTATAATACCCAATTTCCTATTTTACTCATCCATACGTGTCGTCTAATAGATTTTTCGACAACATGCGCCGCCCGATTCTGCCCGTCGTTTTCGGCCTCCACGACGATCACGAAAAACTGGCACCGCCGCATTCCTTCATCAACGCCGCCAAATTCAAATCAATGAAAGCCCTGGCCGATTATTTGATCCTCCTGGACAAGAACGACACGCTGTACAACGAGTACTTTTGGTGGAAGCCTCACTTTCAGGTGCGGGACAGCCAACGGGACAAGAACCTGGGCATGTGCCACCTGTGCGCCGCCCTGCACGACCCGACTCGACCGCGCAAAATATACGCCGATTTAACCGACTGGTGGGAAACCAAATCCGATTGCGTTTTCTCACCCGCCATCTCGTGATGGCTCCTTTTGATGATAAATCAATCCACCTGTTCATGTATAAATAAGGAGAAAAACACGAAATGTCAAATAATTTCATGGCTGACTTTATAGGTCTATCGCTGATGGCCTCCATTTCAAGGGAAATGGCATTTGGCGTGTTGGACTTGTAAATTAACTATTGGGCAGTTAAATAATTACCAATTCGGACGTATAAATTGATGAAAGAATTCCGGGTATTTTTTAATTTGAAGACCGCGACAGATGGTTGATGACAATTAAATCGCTTTCTACGTTATATGTATAGCCCAGTGCACAATAAATGGGAGACATGACTTTTGTAAGGTCCATTCGACATGGCAAGTGTGTTGCGTGTTTATACGTGATACATTGTATAGTTTCAGCAGTTTGTCCTCCGCATATTTAAGAGTTCATCGGCTCGCTAATAAAGGAAAACTTGTTCTCTTGGCTTTTTTCTTTTGGCTTCTTGTTCTCCTTGTCCGGTCATTGGCACATGACAAGAGCACGGCCACGTTTCGCTTAGCAGTTCAACGTCATGATGAAATGCAAAAATGTAGAGGTTGGGTATCGGCATTGAAGACGACGACTTTGTGGGAAGAATTAATGAACAAGATCAGCCATCAAAAGTTGAATGCTCTCCAAGGGTAATTAATTGTCCGATGATGTTTAAGGATGCTTAAGTTCTCGACCTTGTCATCAACAATCTAGTGAGCAGATGGAGACCAACCGTCCAACCGTCAATGAATTTCAGGCCTTTACAGCCATAAGTGTTTGCCATATTTGGCCGTGAGATGGCCACCCAACAGAAAAGAGCAGACGAATTTGAATCAACAGTGGCGAACATGGGATCAGCCCAGGACCAGACCAGTTATTGACTCAAATTGTCATTGTGTTCATTTGTGCTGCTTGAAAACACCATAGTGCTTCACCATTTCAAACGTGGGTTTGAATCTATTCAGTTTATACGAGATCCCCCTCGCAACGTGATGGAGAACGAAATGTGCCATTTTGATGGTGACCATCGACTGGGCAAGTCCATTCGATTTGATCTGACACGTTTTAGCAGAGTCTGTTTGTCCTGCAACGCATATATTTAAGAGTTCATCGGCTTCATCGCTTCAGGGATAACTTGTTCTTCTTTACTTTTATTTCAATTCTTTCGCTTCTTGCAGCTGTCTCGTCATTGGCAAGAACGGACATTTCGAGAGTCGAGTTGTTGTTGACCAGCCGATGTTTCGCTTGGCAGTTCAACAGCAATTTGCACAACAACAACAACACATAATGAAATACCAAATGCTGTCGAGGTTGGCGGATGTAGGCCTATCGGCATTTTGTTTTCGTCAAATTGTTTTCTGTTGCTTTTTGTGCTCAGTGTTTATCGTGTTGTTACTCAACCGGCCCAGCAGTTTGAACGATGACGTGTCGATAGATTGGCCGCCCAGCAGGACCACAACGGCATTGGTTGATGCCAAAATCCAGCAATTGGAGAGGCAGAAATTGTTACACGAGAAATGCCGAGACTTGAAAAAATTGGCAAAGGCCAACCAACATCAACGGCGAAAAGTGGGGGCCACTCAAGTCAGGTTCATCATTGAGGATCGACACCGGGTCGTGTACTGCGATGTTCCCAAAGTAAAATTCACAATCAAGACAATGTCATCAAAGTATGGCGAAATAATTAAAGACTTTTCCATTATACAGGTGGCCAGCACGAATTTGAAGCGACTCATGATCATTCTATCGGGAAAGGTGGAGACGGACGACTTGTCGTCCATTTCGCAATCGGCCGTCCACGAAAAGAAAGAAATCCGAGAGTTGTACGCCAAAAATTTGAACGACACGATCAAGAAAGGACTGGGCGATTTTACCAAATTCATTTTCGTTCGCCATCCGTTCGAAAGGCTCGTCTCGGCCTACCGGGACAGACTCGTGAACAATGAAATCTACCAGAAAACGGTCGGAAAAGAAATCGTCCTCAAATATCGTCAAAATCCCAATCAACTTTCACTGGAAACGGGACACGACGTCACTTTTCCCGAATTCGTCCGTTTCGTCGTCGACGAGTGGAAAGACGCCAAGAGACACTTGGACGTCCATTGGCGACCGGTCGTCGACCTTTGCCATCCGTGTGACATGAAATTCCATTTCATCGGGAAATTTGAAACGTTAAACCAAGACGTCGATTTACTGCTGGACAAATTGAACGAAACAGACCTAAGTCGACTCTTTGCTGGACAGCCGAATAAGCCGAAAACGACGTCGTCTTTATGGAAGGAATCGATGAAAATGATTAGCCATCAACAGCTGAGTGATTTGAATCAAATGTTTGCCGACGATTTCCGGTTGTTCGGATATCCGCACTATTACACCAAAAGAAAATCGCTTCGATAAATCTTCAATCAATATCTTTGTTTTCTATTGATTTGTCTGCTATGAGAAATATAATCTAACCCCGACTGTGTATCATCTATAATATCGCACTATAGTAATACAAAAAAGAAAAACAAATCAATCTCCTATTTTATGCTTACGGCTGTTTTGTGTGCGTAATTCATTGTCCGACGATGCCAAAGATTTTGACCTTTTCAACAATCTATCTACTCGTGAGCGGATAATTTTGAGTTTGTTTTTTAAACCATTACATATTATTATCCAACCCTTATATAGTGTGTGAAGGCAGACAATAGACAAAGGTGACATTGAACCTGCGCTGGGTTAATGTAACTCGCTGTAGTCACTGACAAAAAAAGAGTCGAGCAACAACTACAACACTTTAACCAGAATTCGTCTTCTACGTGACTTTGAAACCCTTGAAGGCGTGGCCCTTATTCAGTTACATATCAACGGCCTGTCTTTTTGAAAACGTGTTCAATCTCAAAACGAATTCCCATTCTAATCTGATCTACTCAAGGACGTCGGACCAATGCATAATGAGTAGGGCGCTCAATCAAACACGAGTTGCACGTTGAGATTAAGCAAACGACAATAAACAAATCCAATTATGAACTCAGACTGCGACCGAATCGTTCTCAACTCGGCAGTAAAGACAAGATCATTATGTACAGAAGATCAGGCGATTGCTAAGATTTGCAATGTTAACGTGCAACAGTTGACTCAGTCTACATTTGAAATTTCAATTTATTGTTTAAAACAACGCCAATTAGTTTTTAAAAAATCTAATAAAACCATCGAAACAATTTGGTATTTTACTGGAATTTTTGTTGGTTAAATTTCTCTTGAAACGACTTTAATCTACACGATCGAAATGAACCAATTTAAATTGACGCGGCACAGCCGATTACGATGACGTGTAGCGGTGGAAATCGGAACTACGTTTCAATTTCAAAGCAGACGACTGTCAATTTAATCCCATGCTGAATTTTGTCATTTTGTGAAGTTGCGGATGCCAAAGAGTTGTTGAAAAGTTTTGTTTTTGATTCTTTCTTGCGCAATGTACGTGAAATTATGAAAAACGTACGTCGTGTTGCTTCCCTTAAAAGGTTTATTCATCAAGCAGCTACAGGAACAATAAGGTAATAATTACAAAACTACAAATTTTGTTGCTGGAAATCGACGTGTTGTTTTGTTTACAATTACAGGGTTAATGAAAGGTTGACAATCAAGAGAGCCATCTCCAAATTTATCAATTTGAAAATGAAACAAGTGAAAATCATGACCAAACTGACAGAGAGGTGAAAACCCCACTCCCCTTTGAAGGGCATCATCTGCCAGCTGAAGGAAACTTTACCTTCGGTGAGTTTTTGGCAACAATCACTTTCCCTGATGGCAGATTCTAAATCTCATTTAAATTTCAACCAGTCACCTTACACTACAGAAATAAAAAACGACTTCCACCAAAACCTCGTCTTTATGGAAATAATCCATTATTAACAAGATCAGCCACCAACAGCTGAGTGACCTGAATCTAATCTATGCCGACGATTTCCGGTTGTTTGGATATCCGCACTAGAAGACAACGGAAGAGACATTTTCAGTCGGGACGGATGCGAGGGAGGGCGGAATATTTTCCCAAGAGAAAAAGAACAGCCAGGAATGTTACGACAGTATCGAGATCTGAATGTGTCCCCTTCAGACTGTAGAAAATGTAATAGGGATGTTCGGCGTGTCGGGCCGTTTACTTACAGTTTCCAAGTTGAATAAATTAGACACGAACAAAACCGTGTCTTTTACCTCTCGTCTATTTTAACACACTGAATATTGTACAGTAAATTGGGGGGGAATAAACAATAGGGGGGTAGGGAAACAACGACTGAATTTGGGGACCAACGACTGAATTTGGGGCCACCTATCGGGGGCCCCCAAGGCAATAGTCGCGTAGGTGCGCCGGTGTTGTTGTGCGGCGCCCTGATCTCGTCGTCGTCTGTTGGAATGGAATATTCCTAACACACTCCCCACCAGAGCCCGTAGCATCCGGCTCGACATCTTCGACGACGTCTTCCGGTTCTTCGGGAGCTGGCATAGCGTCTCCGATAGCGAGATCGATTTCTGGTTCTGGCAGAGTTGGATTTGGATCCTCTTCCGGCTCCTGGATCGGTTCCGGATTTCCAATTTCGACGTCTTCGGCGAGATCTTCTCGCAGCTCTATAGGGTGAAGACATTGAATGGCTCTATTAATTAAATTACCATTTGGAATCTTGAGCATGACAGAACGGATGAGTCCGTCGCGGCTTGGAATCAGTTCCTTCACTACTCCGGTAGACCACATGAGTCGTTTGGAGTGTTCGTCGTGGATAACAACGACTTCTCCTAGGCGGATCTTCCTTCCGGATTTTCCTTTGGAGTGGAAGTTGTCTAGTTGGAGTAGATAATCGTCGACGAATCTAGCACAGATGTCAGCGACATATTCCCTCCTGTTCTTGTCCATCTCTTGTAGTACGATGCTGGTCGATGTAGGATCCAGCAAGTTAACGGCTGGCTCCGGATCGGCACGAGTAGAACGTCTGTTGTTTAGAAATTGGTTAGGAGTTATCGGAAGTGGATCGTCAGCTCCTTCCCCAATATAGCTGAGTGGGCGGGCGTTGATTACGCTCTCGATTTCTGCTAAACTCGCTTCCAGTTCCATGTAGTCAAGGCAGGCTCGACCGTTGGAGCGTCGCAGCAGATCCTTGACGCTCCTCACCATCCGTTCCCAGAATCCTCCCCACCATGGCGCTAGGCTGGCGGAAAATATCCAAAGGGTTTTTCTGGACGCGAGAAAGTCTTGAATGATGGGATCGGCGTGAATAGTTCTCAGGAATCGGTCGACACATCGGAACGTTTGCGCGTTGTCCGAATACATCACTGAGACGGGTCCTCGTCTAGCTGCGAATTTTCGAAAGGCTAGTAAGAAGGAACGCGCCGTCATATCGGGTAGTAGTTCCAAGTGAACCGCTCGAGTGACTGCACACGTAAAAAGACAAACATAACTTTTAAGATGGTTCGTTTTCTTAGCTTTAGTTGTTGTTATTAAGATGTCTTGGATTTCGACATCTTCTTCGACTGAATCCTCTTCGCCTACGATTAGAGCTTCGATTGGAGCGTCTCCTTCAGCGGGTGGCTCCTCGATTCGCTCTTCAGTTGGATCGTCTGCTGGCGTCGGATCCTGGACGCTTGGTGGAGCTTTCCTTTTCTTCCTTCGCTGTGCTGGTTTGTACAGCAGTGGTCCAGCGAAATCGACTCCTGTAACGTGAAAAGATTGCGCATGTTTGAGTCGGTTTAAAGGAAGAGGGGCTGCTAGTTCTTGCTGTCGTCCTTTAACTATCCAGAATTTTTCTTTTAACTCGGATAGTGTTACTTTTGCTCCTGCATGTAGTAGTGACTCGTGTTTGTCTGTAATTAAGAAAGTGATTACTATATGTGATGCAGGAAGCAAAATTGGGGGATCGATGTTTCTATCTCTTAGGGCAAGTGATACTCTCCCATGGATTCGAACGAGACGGTCTCTGGCGTCCCAGATTGGAAAAAGTGCAGCGATTTTCTCCTTGGGCTGGATTGTGTTGTCTAACTGTAGCGATTCAAACGCCTTAGGATACCGCTCTCGTTGGAGCTGTCTGTAGATCGTTAGTTCCGCTTCATCCAGCTCCTCTCTGGATAATCTTGTAATCCGGATAACTTTTCCACTTCCTTTTCCATCTGGTCCAATTGCCTTTATCGACTCCATTCGTTCTGGACCGGGAGGTCTGAGCTTCTTTTGACTCCTGCTGAGGAATCGTGAGACCCAGGCTGTACGTCTTAACAGTCGATTCCAGGTGGAAATTTTGTCGAGATTCCAGTCGACGGAGGCTGTTGGAATTGCGATGGCTGCTGTTGTGCTGACCGTCGTACTCCTAGCTTCCGATTCCATTTCGGACTGGATTGTTTGTGGAATTTGGTCGTTGGGAGAATCTGGCCATTCCGTTTCTTCTCCTTTGAGCCAAATCGGGCCGTTCCACCAAAGAGTTGAGGTTACCAGCGTTGGCGCTGGCGCTCCCCGCGAGGCAAGATCGGCCGGATTTTGGAGACCTGGACAGTGTCTCCACCACTCGGGTTGTGAAAATTTTCGTATCGTCTCCACTTGGTTTCGGACGAATGGTTTCCATTTGTTCGGCTCTCCTCTAATCCATCCTAGTGCAACCAAGGAGTCTGACCAGTAGAAAGTTCTCCAATACTGGACTTGCATTGCATTTTTTACGACTTCACCTAAACGTACGGCTAAAAGTGAGCTCAGCAATTCTAAACGCGGTAAAGTTACTTTTTTCTTAGGTAGAGGTGCAACTCTCGTCTTGCTGGCCAGTAGGATGATGAGTGGATCTTCTTGTCCTTTTTGGAGTCGGGCGTAGGCTACGGCTCCATACGCTGCTTCAGAAGCGTCTCCGAAGACGTGAATTTCGTGAGAAGTGACTTTTTCGGATAGTCCGATCCATCGTGGAATTTGTAGTTCGGTGAAATCGGCGAGACCAGTCATCACTATCTTCCAAGATTTTTGGATATCGGCTGGCGCTGCTTGGTCCCAACCTATCTCTTTTTCCCAGAGCTTCTGGTAAATAATCTTCAATAAAAGTACAGTGGGAGATAAAAATCCAATTGGATCAAAAATCCTTGCCGAGATACTGAGTATCTTTCTTTTGGTGATTTCCGATCCCACTTCTTCTACTGCTTGGATGATGGATGCTGGGTTGAATTTGAACGAATCGGATCCGGTGTCCCACCGGATTCCTAACACCTTCTGTTGGCCGTCCAAGGCTGGGGAGAGTAGGCCTACGACTTGATTCGACAGTCCTTTCTCCTTCAGGTGTTGTTTGAGGTCTTCGTTGTTGGTTGCCCAGCTTCTCATGTTGAGTTGGGCGTCACTAAAGATCTCGTCCGTCTCATCGACTCTTTTCTTGGCGATTGATAAATTGTTTGCTCCGCCGAGGTAATCGTCAACGTACAAACTTTCTTCCAGCTGTTGAATAGTTTCTGGAAAACGAGACTTTAGTGATTTGAAATGTTTGTTAATTGTAACACGTAGGAGAAAGGGGCTAGAACTAAGGCCAAAGGGCACTCTCTTCCACTTGTAGGCAATAAGAGGCGATCCAGCCACTGCTGGATCCCTGGGCCATAAAAACCTGATTGCTTCAGCATCTTCCGGCTGCAGGGCGATGTTTAGAAAGGCTTTTTCTATGTCGGCGATCCAGGCAATCTCGTACTTTCTGAAGCGTAATAGCACTGATAGGAGATCGGGATTGAGATTTGGTCCGGTCTCCAACACGTCGTTCAGACTTGGTCCAAATTTCGTTTTTGCTGCTCCGTCAAAGACGGGTCTGATTTTCGTCGTTGATTTGTCGCCTCTGAAGATCGGATGATGTGGGAGATAGGTGTGAAGTTCTTCGTAGTCCATGTTCGCCTCCTCGACGAATTTGCTGTCGATGAGCTTTTGGATTTCTGCGTGGTAATTCACCAAGTCTCCTGGATTTTTTCTCAATCTTGTTATTGTGCTTTCCACTCTTCCGGTGGCCAACGGGAGATTTTTCTGAAGTCTCCACTTGTCAGTTGTCCAAGGGATCGGTGTACAGTATCTTCCATCTGGCCATCTCGTTATTTTTTCGTCAAAGAAATCGAAGCGATCATCCGATTCCACTGCATCAGCGCCTTCAAGGTTCGCAAAATTTTCTATTTTCCAGAAAAGAGAAAGGTCGAAATTAGCAGCAACTTGTTCTTCCTTCTCAAACCATTTACTATCTTCTTCTCCGCTGGATCCGATTGGGGCATCTGAGAATGACGCTCCTATTGGCGTAGTTTGGGGACTGGCCGTTCCAGTCTCCTTTTCCATCGGAGTTTTGTTTGCTTGAGTTGAAAGGATTTTTCTTTTTTGGCTACTTGTCGCGAATGTTGACGTAATCTGTGGAATCGGGTAACTTGATGTTAAAATTAAATTTTGGATTACTTGAGTTCCTGTCTTCGATTTTGCTTCTTGAGATGGTCCAGCAATCATTCTTCCGAGTTTCGTTTGAAACGCGCGCAATCCGCATGGACTCTGTATGGCGGCTTCATTCGACATGATCTGGAACATCTGGTCCATTCCGACTAAAATTCCAATTGGCTGATCTTCGGTGTGTGCCATCTCGAATCTGTCGTCGGCCAATTTTTCGTTTTGGATCCAGAGGCTGTTTGCAAATTCGGATCCTACGTACGGGCCGGTATCTGAAATGTGATCCGATTCTAAAGCCATTAGTGTAACTTTTGGGGCGCCTTGCCAGGTGCCCCTTACTTGCATTTCGACGTTTTTTGTCATTTCGGGCTTGTTGGGTTCCTTTTTCTTAAACACTCTTGTGCTGATGTTTTCCACCGCTACTGTCTTCATGTTAAGTTGCGATGAGAGTGATTTCAGCACCCAAGAACGATGACTTCCGTCGTCTGCAAATAAAATCGCTCTTGTTTCGTTACCGTTTTGGCCGCTGATGATGACTGTTGCCGTTTTCAGCATCAATTGTCCAAAGCTGCTTGCACAGGCTGTGGTTGTCAAAGTTGGATCGCTGGCCACGATTATTGCTGCTGTTGTGGGATTGGTGACTCTGACGTCTCCTTTGTCGCAGAGAGCGGTGTGGTGCCTCCCTCCGCACTTGTTGCAGTTCCGGGCGGATGTGCAATCCTTCAGCGCGTGTTTGTCTCCAAAACAGTTGACGCACCTTTTCAAATCAAAGATTATCTTTTTCCTTTCCGTCAGCCCTTTCGGACATTTTGTCGGCCAGTGAATTTGGCTGCAGAAGATGCAGGGCCTTTCGCACACAATCCAACTTGGGTTAAATTTAACGTTTTTATTTTTTAAGGCGGATTTAACCTGAGGAGCTGGACTTGCTTTGGCTCCTACTGCCAATTGTGATGCTGTTGCCGGCTGTGGATTTGCCGGTTTGGGCTGTTTAGGAGCTGGAGACGATTTCTCCTTTTCCACACCTTTGATTCGGTTGAACCTTTCGGCCGCGTCGATTTGATCTCCAATGAATTTGATGACCATCTCGATGTCCGTTGATTTGTTTGTTGGCGATTTTGCCCATTCTTGTTGGAGCCTGGTAGGAATTAATTTGATTAATCTTGCTCCGAGGAGTCCGCCAAAGGAACTTGTGGGGACTCCTAACGTTTCCAACGCGCTAATGTGCGATTGGAGATTCAGCTGGAAGCTCCTCAGAGCTGGAACGTCGTTCCCGTCCTTTACGGGCTGCAAGGCATCCAGTTTCTCAATGTGCGCGTCGATTAGAACGTCCGTCTTCCCGTACATCCTTTTCAGTTCGTCGATTGCGACTTGGTAATTCGCATCTGTTAATTCAAGATTGTTAACCAACAGGTACGCCTCACCTTTAAGATATTCCTTGAGGTAATCGAATTTTTGGACGTTTGAAAGAGATGAAGAGTGGACAGCTGCGTTAAAGGATTCCCAGAATTGGGTCCATTCCAGTACGTCTCCTTTGAAGTGCTTAATTTGTCGCTGCGGCAATCGTATCGACTGTACGGCTGAAGCTGGGGCTGGTGCTGCCGTCACGTTGATTACTGGCGCGGGAGGTGCCGGAATGGCCGCCATGATTTGGGCAATAATTTGCGCCATCTGTGCTTGACTTGTTGCTGGATTTGCTGCTTGATTTGCTGCTTGATTTGCCGCTTGATTTGCTGCTTGGCTTGTTGCCTGTTGTTGGAAGAGCGCTAACAATCGTTTGTCTCTGTCCTCTTCTTTCTTTGCCTCTTGCTTTTCTTTCACGTCGTCCAACCATTCTTGCTTCTTCTGCTTGATGATTGATCTTGCTCCAGACACTTCATCTTGAACTTGGAGAAAGGTGTCCAGATCCCCATCAATCTCCTCCTGCGCGGCCTTGGTCGCTATTAATTTCTCCTTGATTTCTTTTGTTGCGCTTTGGTAGCTTTCGAAGAGACTTTTCAATCTTGTTTCTAAGGTTTCTAGTTCTTTAACATCTTCTTGGGCCATTACTTGATTTGCAAATCCGTTGATCCGGGTTATTGCTCTTGTTATGTGGCCTTTGGTGGCTGACCTTGTGTTTTTCATTGACTGAACCATTCTTCCTGGTTGTGTAGCTCTTCAAGAGCTGTTGACTGGGGAAAAGGAGATGAAATAGAGAATTAATTTAATTTTTTTTTTTTTTTCGATCACTTATCGACTGATTTGCCCGTTTCCTTTTCCTGTTTTCCTTGGGGTTTCGTGGAACGGATGAGTTTCCGTTTTTTGTTTCCACTTTGTTTGAAATCCCTTGGATGTATCTGAAAAAGAATCGATTTAAATTTGGAGCTAGGGTAATACCCAGGCTCCTGCAAAAATCCGGGCTGGATGACTCAATTAAGTGAATCTGGTTTTTTTCTGTTGTTGGTGGCGCCACTTGCGGCGTGCCACTACACTTTGCGAGAGAGGAAATAAAGTTTTTTTTTTTTTGGTGGCGCCCCTTGCGGCGTGCCACTACACTGAGCGTGAGCGAGAAATAATTTTTTTTTTTTTTTTTGTTGGTGGCGCCCCTTGCGGCGTGCCACTACAGTGAGCGTGAGAGAGAAATAGTTTTTTTTTTTTTCGTTTGGATGCACCGATGTTTCGGGATCCTATGTAAGAGGGTTTTTTTTCTTTTTTTTTTTAAGGAAGGACAGATGGACAGAGAATATTCATTCAATAATTGTATTTAGCGGTTGTTTTGGAGACCTTTCGGCTCCTCTGTGAATGTTGAGAGAAAGAGAAAGATTATTTCTGACTCGATACCATCAGCAAGCGAAGAATGGATACGGGAGGACACACGTGCAATGAAAAGAGGAGACGAAATCCCAGTAGTTTAGCCCAGGCCGATCTATGGGCCAGAGGTTGGGACGGCGTGTTCAATGGCCGCCCCCTCAGGCTAGCCCGACAACGAAAGGCACAAAAAAGTCGAAAGAAAAAAAATGGAATTTTTGGGCATAGGTTCCCCCCTTTTCTACGTCTTTTTTGTTTTTACAATTTAGTAGTTTTAGTTTGGGCAGATTTTAACCACCCAACAACAAAAGAAAGAAACAAAGATAAACGTTTGGGGGGTCTAGAATTGTGTAGCCCCAACCGGCTTCACAATTTTGAGTTTTGAGTGAGTTGATTTGAGTGATTTGAGAGGGAGGACACGGTTATGCACTGGGTTAAAAACCGTTCGAAGGACCATGTAGAAAATGTAATAGGGATGTTCGGCGTGTCGGGCCGTTTACTTACAGTTTCCAAGTTGAATAAATTAGACACGAACAAAACCGTGTCTTTTACCTCTCGTCTATTTTAACACACTGAATATTGTACAGTAAATTGGGGGGGAATAAACAATAGGGGGGTAGGGAAACAACGACTGAATTTGGGGACCAACGACTGAATTTGGGGCCACCTATCGGGGGCCCCCAAGGCAATAGTCGCGTAGGTGCGCCGGTGTTGTTGTGCGGCGCCCTGATCTCGTCGTCGTCTGTTGGAATGGAATATTCCTAACACAGACGGTGATGTACAACAACAACCAAACAAAAACAAAAAGGAATCCAATGAACCCAGACAACAATCGACTCGAGAGAAGATCATAGTACAAGGTCAGGCCATTGCTAACATGCGCAAAGTTAACATGGAACAGTTGACACATTCTATGTTGAAATTTCGGTTTATTGTCATAAAAACAACGTCAATTAGTTACAAAAATCTAATAAAAATCATCACAGACTCATGGAAACAATTGGTACACTATTCGGTGAGTACTATCTCGAGGTCATCCGGAGTACAGCAAGTGAAACGGACGTCATTAAGGGCCGTGTTGTCCACCAAGAGTCCGCCATCCGGCCGGAAGCGAGTCTCCATTCCGCAGATGCCGTCCAGACACTCGGCGCTGTACTCGCCCCAAGTTCCGCCAGTGTTTCCTTCGCTCCTGAGTTCCCGGCCGTTGGAGCACATGAATCGCATGTTGTTGATGGCCGTGTTGTCGGTCGTGTTGCGGTCAGACACTTGCCCGGCTGGACTGACTCTCATCCGGAAACTTTTCATGTAAGATCCTGCAGCGCATTCACGGATGGGTTGCCAATCGCCGAGACTGAGAACAATATTCAATTAAATCTTTGTTTTAAAATAGACAAATTAACTATGATAATTTGACTTACAATCCAACTGGAGAAGAGATTTTGGTTTGGAGTGGGTCGTCGCAGAATATGACGAGCATGTTCAATCCGGTCTCGTCGACATCCTCGAAAAGGGCTTCGAATTTATTCTGAGTCTGGTAACCCACGGCCCGAGAACCGGTCGGACAACTTTCCAAACGTCCCCAACGGCCATCTTTTTCACCGTTTGTAACGGTGATGACTTCCTCTGTGTGGATGACAGCTGTTCTGGTGTTGCTGGTTAGAGGAGGTTGCTCGTTCTGAAGGGAAAGTTCCAACTCTGCCACTTTGGCTGCCAGCAATTCCTGTTTTAAACGAAAAGATGATGAAACCATCTGTTGAATCTGTCACTTGTCGAGTTAATGAGAACTTACATATTGCTTGTCTTTCTGCGCAATCAGAGCTTCCAGCTGAGTGTTCTTTGTCTCTAGTCTAGTCACCTTGGTTTCTACAACTCTCTTGAATTGCATCTGGATGGAAAGGACAAGATTGGGAATGAATATAAATCTAAACAGCAGTAGGTCAAAGATTTTTTCTTACAAAGCTGGTGGTAAATTGTTGCAGTCGTTCGTCCACAGTCTGGGAAATTGTGGAACATGTAAATACAGTCAAAATTAACATACCTACGCTTAATATTGAGCAAAAACGAGCCATTTTTAATGCGAGCTTTGTTTCGAGTCGAGTGTATCTGTTTTCTTGTCTTTCACTTTCTAAAATACCGTTTTTGTTAAAACGTTGCCAGCTCGCACCATAAGACCTACTGCATTTACTTAATTTAAAAATATCCTGCGTTCAAAGACTTTTTGTTTTATCGAATTTTTATTGGTTAAATTTCTCTTGAAACGACTTTAATCTACACGGTCGAAATGAACCAATTTAAATTGACGCGGCACAGACGATTACAAGGACGTGAAGCGGCAGAAATTGGAACTACGTTTGAAAGCAGACGACTGACATTTCAATCCCATGCTGAATTTTGTGAAGTTGTGGATGCCAATGAGTTGTTGAAAAGTTTTGTTTTTGATTCCTTAATTGTGCAATGTACATGAAATTATGGAAAAACGTACGTCGTGTTGCTTCCCTTAAAAGGTTTATTCATCAAGAAGCTACAGGAACAATAAGGTAATAATTACAAAACTACAAATTTTGTTGCTGGAAATCGACGTGTTTGATTAACATTACAGGGTTGATGAACAGTTGATAAAAAATCACGAGACTAGTTCCGCAATTAATCAACTCCAAAATGAAACAAGTGATTTTGATGAACTAGCCGATGCAGTCACCCCATTATGGAGGGTGAGTCTTCCCTACCTTTTACAATGTAAACTGATGAAACTGATCATTTCTTAATTACTGTCACACAGATACCTTACGCTGAACAGTTGGAAATAAAGGATAAAAGGAATTTCGAAATCATGACCAAATTGACACAGAGGCTGAAACCCCACTCCCCTTCCAAGGGCATAATCTGCCAGCTGAAGGAAACTTTACCTTCGGTGAGTCTTTGTCAATCTTCCCTGATGGCATTTTCTAAATCTCATTTAAATTTCAGCCAGTCACCTTACACTACAGGAATAAAAACGACTTTCACATCCGTTACGACTCGTCTGGTCGAGTCGTGGTGGGTTTGTGCGTCGGCAAAGCCTCGAGACAAACGTTGCGGTGCATCAAAGCCGATAATCTGTTCAACACACATCCAACACACACGGATGTTGCCCGGTAAATTTTATTGATCAATTAATTTAATTTAATTCTGTAATGTAAAATTTAATTTCACAAGGGTCGTCCAGGAGTACATTCAGCACGAGTCAAAGTGGAAAGTGTGCGAACACTTCCAGCGTGGTGGAAACTGGAGGAGCGTATTGGTCCGCTCGAATCACAAGTTCGAACTTATGGTCATTGTCACGATTCATCCACAGGATCTAGAAGAGGAAGAAATTCATTCTGAAATGGAACGAATGAAGAATTATTTGCTGGCCAGTCCTATGGGCAAACAAATCGTTTCCGTCTATTACCAAGCCTCTGGACACACTCGTGCCACGGCCGAACAATGTCCTTTCAACCTCCTGCATGGCCAGTCGCACATTTACGAGAGAATCGGCGACTACGAATTCCGCATTTCGCCGGAATCTTTTTTCCAGATCAACACGGAAGCCGCCCGTCTACTCTACGACACTGTAGCCCTGCAACTTGCCCCTCAACGAATGTCCACGGTCGTGGATCTTTGCTGCGGGACGGGCACACAAGGATTGATGGTGGCCCGGCACAGTCGTGGGGTCATTGGCGTTGAACTGTCCCGTTCAGCTGTCGAGGATGCCCGTTTCAACGCAGCCCACAATCAAATTCAGAATGCGGAATTCATTGCTGGTCGGGCGGAAAAAATTTTCAAACACATCATGGAGCAATTGGAAGTTTCGCCGGATATCGCCGTCATTGTCAATCCTTCCCGCGGAGGAGTCGGTAATAAAAAAACATTTGAATAATCTAAACAAATTTTCTTAGTCAATTAATTTCTACATTGCAGACAAGCGCATCATTAGTCTGTTGAGGAACAACGAACGTGTCCGAAACCTCGTCTACATTTCGTGCCAAGCTGACGGCCCGGCCATGAACAATTTCGTTGATCTTTGCATACGAGGCCGCAAAACGTTGAGCGAACCTTTCATGCTGAAAAAGGCCACACCAATCGACTTGTTTCCCCACACAAATCACTGCGAGTTAGTCCTGTCGTTTCGTCGTTGACTTTCCCAATTTATAGTAATTAGTTATTTGAATAAATACAGGCATTAATTTTCTATTTGTGTTAATTTTATTGTGTCACTGTGCTTCACTTTAGGATTTCCTCCTGAAGGAGGCCAACATTTTACGAAACATGTTTTTAACTTTTTCTTTGGCCTGGTGGTGTTTGTGTTGCAGCTTGTCCATTCTGTTTGCCATGAAACCTCCAGCCATGTTTTTCAAGTCCTTTAGGAAGTGTCGGATGGATTGGCTGTAGCTGTTCTTGACTGCAATATTCTTATTTGGAGACACTAAAGGCTTGGATGTTTGGGCCGACAGTGAAACTAAAATAGCCAGGAACAATAATAACAAAGTAGCACTTCTAAACATTTTGTATAATGCACTTGAAACGCAATGCTGCTTGCTGTTGTTATTGATTTTGTTTGGGTTCGTCAGAAATCAGCTGCTCCATCGCTCGAAAACAGAAAACGTTTTTGTCAAATTTTTCCCCCAAATTAAACTTGAATTAAATTCTGAAATATTTAGGATTATTATTTCTTTGTTTTATTGTTTTGTTTTGTTTTTAATTTTCACCGCTGAAAATATTTTGAAAACGTATCGTAATCGAATTATCGTGCGATACTTTAGCAGACGAAGAACATTACAACGCATTTATTATTCAAAGTCCACATTCCTCAAGACTCACGTGGGTCTCTCTTACGTATATGTAGGCTTAAAATCGTGTGGATTGGAATCTCTTTCTCCATGTAGCAGTACTATAAAAGATTTAGAATGGAAAAGTCAATTAGTAATTGCCCACAGTGTAGAGAACCCTATTCCAGTAGCTGTAAGTTGATTTTCTTTTCCCCCAATTTGAATATGGGGGTTGACTAACACGATTGATTTCTTTTTCTTTTCAGTACCCAAAACAAGTCATTACATGAGATGTGGTTTGCCATTGACTTTACATTGTGGTCATGGTGTTTGCTATCACTGTATAGTTTCCAAAAGATCTCACCCAAAACGTGGCACTGCATCGTCTACTAAAGGCCCAGACTCCACCACCATCAGTTGTGCCGTCTGTAAATGTGTGTCTGTTATTCCACACGAAGCTGTTCAAAATGTGCTGGCAGTCATCAACTGCTATCAGTTGGGCCTGATCCAGCTGAATGAGCTGGGGATTGATATGGCAGCGGAAAACATTGGCTTTAGAGGTAGCTTCTCGTAAACTAAATTGTGAACCCGCTCAGACTGTATTGTTGTCATGTTGTATAGATGGATCTAGAGGATTGTTCGTCCCCAGTAGCCCAGAACTGGTTTTGGAAAGACCCCAGCTACTTAATCCCACAGGAAAATGCCCCATTCACAACACCTCAATAGACTTCTGGTGCTACAACGATGAAGTTCTGTTGTGTGGGGGTTGCAGGATATCTTGCCATCTTGGCCATGATGTTGTCAGGTTGTTGGACAGGAACAAAGAGGAGCTAGAAAGTTTCTATGGAGCGGCTGAAGAAGCGGTGGAATTGGTCAGCAATATGAAGAAAACGTGCAGTTACATCAAAGGACAGTCTGAGCGCGTGAAATTAGAGTACGACCTACTCATCAAACAGGTGAGTTTTTATTCCTATGTCTATTCGTTTAGAAAATTTAAATGTGAACCATTTGTTTGATTTGTCTCACAGTTGCGAGGCCATTTTGCCGAATTGCACACCCTTTTGGCTTCCAGGGAACAGCAGATGCAGCACGAGTTGTTCCAAAGATTCCAGGAACGAACTGGCTCCCTCAACAACGCCGAACGTCACATCCGGGAAGGCCAACTGGACTTGAGTAAGCGATTGCAGAAGGCCACCAAGGCAGTGAGCAGCGACATTCCGCCCAGTAGGTCAGCCATCGCCCGTTGGACACAATCGATCCGCCAGTTCAATTCCTACAAGAATCTCGTCGACGAGACGCGGGATAATGTGAACTCGGTGACTCTGTCGGCTGTATTTGAACCGGATGAGGAGTACATCCATCACCTTCGCCACGATTCGGTGGCCACTGTCAGTTCAGAGTACGAAGGCTCATCCTATTGGAATCGCCTGCTCAGTCAGTTTGACGATTGCAAGCAGGAAAAGGATCGCCAATCGCTGGATCATTTGAGTTCGACTTCTCCTTGCGAACCGACCGAGAAGAAGAGGGCCCGGAAGCACATGAATTCGTCACCTCTGGCCATCAATCATTACGAGAGCGGCATGCAGCTGACTGGACGTGTCGTCCACGACGAAGACAAATGTTTCTACATTCAAGTTCATAGCCAAAACGGCGATGGAGGCCGCGAGGAGCTGAAAAAGCTTCAAACTCTTATTCAAACCTGCGAGAAGAATCCCGCGCCTCGGTTGAGCGAACTGGTAACGTCATCTAGTGGCCGAAAAATTATTTGTTTCCTTTTATTTTCACTCTTTCTGTTTGATTTTTTCGAAAATAGAAACTGGGTCAGCTGGTGGCCGGCCGTTTCCACGGAAAATGGTACCGCGCCTTGATCGAGGAGATCAACTTTAATTGTGACGATCTGGCCATCTTTTTTGTCGACTATGGCAACCGAAAATTCGCGACGGTTCAAACGATTCGGCTGCTGGGCAACGGGATGTCCGATTTACCGGCTCAAGCCGTCCGCTGCTGTCAGACGGATTCACAGACGTCCGTTTCTCACAGCGAACCGAAATTCGTCAACGTACGTGTTGATCGTGTTGATCCGGGCGGGGTTGGCCGATCGGACGGCCAAGAGTACACCCTCTGGGTCACAGTGTAAGAGCTTCTTTTGCTTCTTGACCCGCCAATCAATGGAGTTTTAATTTTCTCTTTTTTTTCAGGTGTCCGTCGCCGGTCGACGAGAACATTATCAACACCATCACTCCGCCCAAGGAGCCAGTGGATCCTTTTACTGCGTATACGCCGATGAGTATCCACAAAGCGGTGCGCACACTTCCAACCCCTCCTCCGCCGGAAGCGATTGTGGCCAAGAGGAAGCGCTTCCCAGCCAAAGATTGGGTTCCCAGGACTCCACGTGCAGGACCCTCAGATATCCCCTATGTCTCTGATTATCATCACCCTGCTCCTGTTCCATCCATTCACTCCTCTGCGAAATCGGCATTCAGAGCCTCGCCAGTGCCGTCACAGTCGCCCGTCTACGTCCCGCCACCACCGGCCCTTTATGAAGGACAGGAGAACCGCTTCCGGACAAAAGTAGTCGTCAGTCACTTAAATTCGACCGGAGAATTTTATATCCAGATTGACAAGGCTCAAGAGACGTACGTCAACTTGACTCGGCAGCTGGACGTTCATTTCGCCAACTCGTCGCTTTTGCTGGAGCAGTTGAATCAGACGGACATGAAGACTATCGGTTTGATCTGCGCCGCCAACGTCGACGGCCATTGGAATCGCTGCCGGATCGTGGACATTGTTGACGACAAGACGGTGACACTTTACCTGACGGATGTTGGCAAAAAGATCCAAGTCGACTGCACGCAACTCTACCGGCTGAGTCATCCCCGTGAGTAAATGTGTCCGTTTTTTTATCCCCCCAGGGCTTTTGGTTTGTTTATTTTTGAATTTTTTGTCAACAGGATGGATGGAAACGCCGGCACTGGCTTTGGAATGTCGTTTGTGGGGCGTCCGCCCAGCTGGCCATATGACCAAATGGTCGGGTTCTGCCACCGACAAGATGAGAAAAAAAATCAAGGAGTGCAGCGCTCTCTTCGTCCAAGTTTATTTCGTCCAGGAGGAATTAGACGACACTGGACTTTTCCAGTCTGTTCATTACGTCCGGCTCTACCATGAATACATCAAACCAGGCGGCCCACTGGAATTTGACCAAACGCTGACGGGTTGCATTAACGACGAGTTGCTGGACCGGGGACTGGCCCTGAGGGATCCTATGCTGGTGACGCTGCAGCCTTCGCCCAAACGTTGGCTGCCCAGCGTGACTCTCCCTCCGGAATTGGAAAGAGCTTTGCCCATTTGGATGGATGACGACGGTCGGCTTTACTTCCATCGTCCGACGGGACCTACCAATCACGTGAGCGTCATCAACAAACTCATCAACTGGCACTACGAAAAGTCGACGCCGACACCGGCCGATTTGGCCCATTGGGTCAAGGATGAGCCCTGCATCGTTTTGTAAGGATCTTTTTTTCATTTTTATTGTTTTCGGAAATGCATTCATTACTGACTCAAGTTTGACGGGCAGGTACACGGATCAGAAATGGTACCGGGCCATCGTCTTGACGGCCGACGACGAGGCCACATCGGCCTTTGTTCTGTTTGTCGACTACGGCAACCCTGAGAAGGTGTCGTACGAGAACATGAGGAAATCCCTGCTCTGCTACGAGTATCCAATCCAGGCCAGCAGGTGCCGTCTGTCGAGATACCCCGGACCAGAAACGAAGCCCACCGAAGACGAATTGGAGATGCTGCACCATATCCTGATCGATAAGGAAATTACGGTGCGGGTTCTCGAACCGGCTACCAGCGGATCCGATCCCGTCGTCGACATTTGGTTTCCCGACGAAGGAGCGAAGGATCTCAAGGATATATTCCAGCAATTGCGCCCGGAATACAGGTACTCTGGCACTCGTTCGAAAGCCTCTGGTTCTCCAGTGGATTCGTCACCCCGCCCAGGTACTCCGGCGCCGACTCTTCCGCTGAGCACCGTCGACCTGGACGACTCGATTTTCGACGCGAATTCGTCCGACTTCTCGGACGACGTGTACCCGATTTTTAATTTTGACGTGTTCCACGAGTCAAGAGAGATGGACGTGTACCGGCCTCTGTTCATCCCCCGCCGAGTCTCGCTGCCCATCCGCATCATTTCCTTCGACTATGAACAATGCCAGGGCGTGTTCAGTCCGGAGCGGATAAGTTTCGGCGACAGTCCGCACCAGTGGCAGGAGCAGGTGGAAGGTTACGCACGTCTCAGCTCCGAATTGCAGAGAGCCGCGCCCCTTTTCCCGGACCTGGACGTTGTCGAATCTGGTAAATAACCCTCTTCTCTTCAATTAACTAAGCGTCAGATAATTGAATTATTTTTCATTGATAAAGGGAGTCCGTGCACTTGTCGCTACCCGGAAGACGGTAGGTGGCAGCGCGGCAAGGTGCTCGGCTACGATGACGATAACCTGGAATACCTGCGAATCGAGTTGGTCGACATGGGAATGACCGTCAAGTTGCGCAAGTACAAGATCAAGCAATTGGCCACCGAATACCTTGGCGTAGGTTTTTTTTTATTATTTTTAAGTTGTTTTTGTGGATTTGGGTTAACCGTTTTTTGTTTGGTTTCTAATTTTCTAGTTGCCTCGTCATTCGGCCAAGGCCAAGATGAGCTACCCTGCGGTCCCCTCTTGGCATGCGCCAGATCTCAGTTTCATCCGCTCTCGCCATAAGAAAGGCAAACACAGCTTCGTGTCCTTTTTCAAAGTAAGTTTTTAAATTCGGTTGATAGGTGGCGTTGTCGTTATTGTCTAATCTGACTGCCAGATGGCAGCACGGACAATTTCATTTTAATCCAATAATGAGCGATCATTCATTGTTAATGCTTGATATCTTTTTGAATCCGACAGGAAATTAATGAACCACTTGAGATGAAATTGTTGTTCAAAGACTGCCAAGGAAAACTCATTCCGGCCATCGAGTAATCCAGCGGAAGCGGAAAACTTTATTTTTTTGGCGTCAAACGAAAAAGCGGCGGGTGATATTATTTTGTGTTTCGTTTCCTAAAATTTCGTTTTTTTTCTTTCTTCCAATCAAGAAAGAGAATGGCGAAACAGAATTCTGCGCATCTCATTTTCGTTGTTGTTGTTCATCGCTTGTCCGTCGCCCTTTTTCGTGTATTTGCAAAATGAATAGAAAATACAGATCAAACCACAATAACAAAAAGTGTTATGGCCGCTGTGATTGGTCACTGCGGTTCAAATGATGATGAATATTCCCAACTGCCAGAAAATACCTTGACCAGCAGAGACTTTGTGGGTTTCCAGAGACATTGCAGCAATTTGATGGATGAGTTTTGGATATTTTTTATTTTATTTTCTAAATCCCCCCCACCTTTTTCTTTTCTAGAACGCACCACCCCCCCTCGGGGCTTCTCGTTCACATATATACCTGTTTACCGGTATAACATCATCTACGTCTGGTTCTTTTTCTAGGTAATCCATTTGTTTTTTCGTTGTTGTTGTTGTTTTTCCCCCCGCAAGTAAATCGAAAGGGAGTCTCTCTAAAGCCTCTGAGCTGCTGGAGGGCTTTTGACAAGGTGAATCCAGGATCCGTTCCATTATCGATGGACGGCACTCTCGAGTTGTTTGTGGCTTGAAATAACTTTGGCATTTATCAAGGAGCCGATCGATGGCTCTCGAAGTTTTTATTTTCGATCCAAAAAGTAAATAAATTGTTGGAGAGGTTTTCAAGAGGGTCGAGACGACCACCAGTTAATCAATTAACCGCTATTGGAAGTTGGACTAGTTCCTCTTGTTTTTAAAAGTCGCAGCAGCAACCGGCCCAGATTGAAATCGATTTGGGTTTGGGAAACCTGGATATTAGCCATTCACGACGTAAATGGCGAATTAAAGAAAAACCACTTCCTCGACTCTGGCCAATTTTGTCCAATCAAGTGAGTCGACACGCTGACACACATTTTGCAACAATGTTGAAATGTGGCAACGCTGGCGCTGCTGTCGATGGCATCTTTTTTCTCTTGACGTCTTCCCTTCGCCTATTTCTCAGTGTCTGTTTGTGTGTGTGTTTGTGGGTGTGTTCCGTCCATAGTGCCTTTTGTGTGTCTTGTGTGTTTTTTTTGAGTTTGTTTCAGTTATTTTTCCCCAATGAAATTCGTCCGATGTTGAGGCCGTAAGACAGACAACAACGAAAAACATGGCGTCGTTATGGATGAAACGCCGTTGCTATGAACTTTGTTTGACGGTTGCCACTTGCTGAGAGAGGCGGCGTTCATTGTTGTATTACACCTTATGCCTTTTTTCTCCCGGATGACACATCGTTGACAACGGGCCACCATCGAGTGCTTCATAAACGCTCGCCATCGATTCAACAATAAAAAGACAGGCAGGAAGAGAGAGAGAGAGAAAACTGCTTGAGGAAATCAAACACAGGAAGGGTTGGTCCTTCCTTCTTCACCTGCTGCCCTTACAGCGTCTCTCTGGATGTGAGAGTTCGCTGCCACCCACAAACTGCCTTTTTTTTTTATTTGTGTACTTTAGCAGTCTCCTGCCAAACAAGTGCCCTTTGTCGAGTGAATAGTTTTCCTTAGCGAATTGCCAAAGTTTTGACCGTCCAAGAGTGCCACTGATGCCTGCCATGATGGAGTTTGAAGACAGGAAGTGGCGGGACAGGGAGGCTCTCAAGCACATCATCGGTCAGTGGAACGCCAACCGCCTTGACCTGTTCTCCCTCTCAGAACCCAACGAGGTGAGCATTGTCTTGATTCCTTGATTCCTCCCCGTTTTCTGACCAGTGTCTTTCTTCTCTTTGCAGGAATTTGAGTTCCACGGTGTGATGCGCTTCTACTTCCAAGATGCAGGGCAGAAGATTGCCACCAAGTGCATCAGAGTTTCTTCCACAGGCTCCACGCAGGCAGTGATTGAAACTCTGATTGAGAAATTCAGACCAGACATGAAGATGCTGCACATGACGGAATACGCGCTCTACGAGATCCACCCCAACGGTGGTATTAACGGCCGAAATGAATTTGCGAATAGCGTCAAGGGCGAAATGTAAATGTTTGTTTTTTTCTTTTTATTTCCAAGCAGAGGAGAGGTGCCTGGGCGTCGACGAGAAACCGTTGCTGGTCCAGTTGAATTGGCACAAGGACGATCGCGAGGGCCGTTTCCTCTTGAGACGGGCCGACGAGAAGTCGACTCTGCCCGCCCAGCAGCCCCCGGAAGAATCCAGCTTCCGTCGCAAGCTCTCGAAGCGGGAGAAGCGCAACGCCAAAAAGGAGAACAAACTGCGCAAGTTGAAGAGTTCAGACAACGACGGAGGTGGCGGCCAGGACGGCGAGAATGGCGGCAAAAACGGGACGGTGGCCGAGAAGTTGTACACGGAGCTGCCGGAAACGAGTTTTACTCGCTCCATCAGTAATCCGGAAGCGGTGATGCGTCGGCGGAGGCAGCAGAAACTGGAGCGCAAATTGCAGCTCTTTCGCTCAAAAGATGGCGGCCCCGACACTGGCGGGACCCTCAAAGTAAAATTTTCGACCTCCCCACAAAATGTTGTTATTGATTGACTAATCGATTTGATTGCATTGCAGATCTACGGGGAGAGTTTGTGCCGTGACGTGCCTTACAAGACGCTTTTGTTGTCTGTCCGCGAGACGGCGGCCTACGTGGTGCGAGAGATGCTGGACAAGTACGCGCTCACCCGAGAGGACCCGACCAATTATTGCCTGGTCCAGGTGACGGGATCGCCACCGAATCAACAGCAGACGGGCAACAACAATAGCGAGCCACCTAGCGAGTACATTTTGGAAGACGACGAGTGTCCTCTCTCCATTCTGATGAACCACACGCCCGGCTCAGGTAACAACACAACTGAGAATAGAGTGCACAGGGAGAAATATAGGAGGAGGATTCTCCTGGGAGGGGCGGGATCGATCGCTTTTGGGTAGTCGTCAATTTAATTGCTTTTTTTTTCGGGCGGGTTTGTGTGTTGCTTCGTTCGTGCACTCTGTTCGGTTGCTATGGGTGACACTCACGCAAGTCGCTAGACTAAGTCTCTCTGCGTTCGTGTTGGACGTCCTTATTTTTGAAAAGGGCAAAGCGCGTCGCTTAGCAACGACGGCGACAAGGAAAAGAGAAACTGATGTGCACTGGGCGGGGTGGGGGACGGGATCTCTCTCTCATGACGGGACGGCACACTCAGTTGCGTCTCAGCTTCTGGCACATCCGCCTCGTCTCTCTCTCTGTCTGTCTCGATCCTATTTTTATTCAGTTTCCCCTTGAATTGCTCCGGAATTTCACTCGTCTCAATCGTCTTATTGGTGGAAGAAGAATTCCGGCAATCAAAATGATAGGCATGTGGTCGTTTTCGGCTGGTCACCGAACACGCAACAATTCTACTTGCAAACGCGAAATCCTACTAGGTTTTTAGTCAAAACCCCCAGACGTTTTTCTCTCTTTTGTTTCTTTGTCCTTTTTGTGTGTCCAGTTGGGTTGCCATGATGCCAATTTCTTTCGTCCACAACAGGTCCGGTCATGTTTCATGTCAGGAGGCGGCCGGCCGACAGCAATTCGCAGGCTGCACGTCGTCGCAAGAAGAAGCTCAGCGGAAGTGGAGGAAGCCAAGGCGGAGGAGGCAACGCCAATGCCAATTCGTGCGGTTCTGGTGGCGGATCCGTTCATCGATTGACGGGCGTAGGTGATTTGTCATCGCCTGATCAGGATCCCGAGCAACGCACTCTGCCCTACTTGGTGGAATTGAATCCGGACGGAAGCGAAGTCAGACAGGGCAACCAGATACGACGCCATTTCGTCTCTCCCACAGTCACGGAAGTCGGATCAGAACGACCAGCACCTCCGCATCCTTCCTCGCCAATTTCCGGTGAGTTTTTATCCCATTTTGTTGCGGATTTCCATCCGCAACTTGGATTCATTGAATTAAACCAATTTCTTCTCTGCGCACACCAGTTCCGTCGATTCAACTTTTCGGGCCCGGAATCCATCCGCGCCACTGCGTTCTCGCCCACACGGAAGGCATGGTGACGTTGACACCCTGCAGCCCTCAAGCGGAGACTTACGTCAACGGCCAGAGGCTATGCGAAACAACTTTGCTTCAGCACGGCTGCGTCATCCGCTTCGGCCGCAACGCCTATCAATTTCGCTTCATCGATCCGGCCAGCGAGTTCCGCACTCCCGCCGCCTCGACAGCACTCAATTATGAGCGCTTCACTGGGCAACCGGGCGGTGCTAATAGGGCCGTTTCCACTACACCGTCGGCCAGTAATTTGATCCCGTCGGTCTCGGCTTCGGCTGCCGCTGCAGCCATCGTCGCTCCTCCCCCTCCGCCCGCCGGGCCCGTTGTCGTTCCTGGAACTGATCCCATCCTCCCGGCCGTCTTGGAACTGCCCGAAGACGTCGAGGATGCCTTTCTCCACTCTCTCATTCCAAATTTAGGCAAGTCCTGGGAAATTTCATGTAAAATTTACGTCAGTTATTTGATTACATTATTCTCTTTTCCCCAACAGACACGAGGCAAATCGTCTTCAGACTGGCCCCAACCTATTCCCTGTATCTGATGGCTCGCTACCGAGCCTCGACTCACTTCCGGCCGGAATTGAATCCCATGGAAAGGGCCCAGCGTCTGACTCTGACGCTGAGTCGGGTCGGTGCCATGATGCAGGCCATCGTCCAGGAGCGTTACGCCGACCCGCCATCGCTGGCCTTTTGGATGGCCAACGCCTCTGAGCTGCTCCACTTTCTCAAATCGGATCGACACATTTGCGCCTTTTCGCTGGATGGACAGGATTTGCTGGCCGAGGCCGTCCAGATCGCCTTCCGCAACGCCAGCGTCTGCCTGACGGCCGAACTGCTCCAATCGATGCCGCCCATGCTGTCGCCACCTACGTCGCAACAGTTGGCCGAAGGGCAGCCGGAACAGCCGGAAGAAGAAGCGGCCACCGCCCAGGTCTTGTCGGTCCTCTCGTCGACGATGGGACTGTTGCGCCGCTGTCGGGTCAACGCCGCCCTCACCATTCAGCTCTTTTCCCAGCTGTTTCACGCCCTCAACGCGGCCCTCTTCAATCGTCTCGTCGGCCTGGATTCGCCACGTTTGCCCGCTTCCGCCTCGCATCATCTCCTGCCACCTCCGGGTGCCAATCTCTGCTCTCGCCAGTGGGGCCTGGCCCTCAGTCGACGGCTGAGACGTTTGGAGGCCTGGGCAGAGAGGCAGGGACTCGAATTGGCCGCCGACTGTCACTTGGGTAAGACATTTGCATTATCTGAGCGAACAACTTTTTCATTTCATCCAATTTTTCTAAATGGTTCCAGCTCGAGTGATGCAGGCCGCCCATTTGCTGCAGTCGCCCAAGAACACGGCCGAACAGCTGGTGGAGACGGCCAGCTCCTGTTTCAAACTCAACTCGTTGCAGTTGAGGGCCTTGCTGGAACGTTACAGGCCGTCGCCGCAGGATGGCGAGCCGGCCAACGCCATTCCGGCTCAATTGATTCAACACATTGTCCGGGTGGCCGAAGGAACGGCCGACGAACTTCAACTGGCCGACGGCCGTCCCTTGCGATTGGACGAGGATTCCCAACTGGCCGTCCCTTTCCTCTTGCCCGACGACGGGTATTCCTGTGACGTGATGCGTGGCATCCCCACTGGGTTGATGGAAGTCTTGGGGCCGCTCCAACAGGCCGGACTATGCCGTTTGACCCCCCAGCCGACGTCGTCGGGTTTGTGGACTATTTACATGGGCGAAGGATCGACTCCGGTCGTCGCCCCTCAACCGCAACAGCATCCCATCCGCGCTCCGTCGGTGGCCGGCGAAGCCCAGGCGTATGCCCCCCAGCAACAACAACAGCAGCAACCGGAGTTGCAGCTGCTGCAGTTACGCAAGGCCAGCGATTCGATGGGCTTGAGCATCGTGGCCGCCCGTGGCACTGGTCAGCAACAACTTGGCATCTACATCAAATCTGTCGTCAAAGGTTTGTCCCCGTTTGTTTCAGTTGACTGGAAATGTTCAACTTTTAAAAATCTTTTTTTAAACAGGAGGATCAGCTGATATCGACGGACGTCTGCAGGCCGGCGATCAGTTGCTCTCGGTCGACGGCTACAGTCTGGTGGGCATCACGCAGGATCGAGCCGCCGAGATTTTGATGAGGACGAGCCACACTGTCCGTCTGGAAGTTGCCAAACAGGCGGCCATGTTCCACGGACTGGCCACTTTGCTGAGCCAACCGTCGCCAACGTCCACCGTGTCTCGCTCCACTTTGTCTCTCAACAAGATGGACCCGGTCCAGCAGCAACAACAACGTCGACCACCTCTGCCCCAGACACAACAACAGCAGCAGCAACAACAACAACAGGCGTTCCAGGAGCGACTGGTCGACTGGGATCGTCCGCCGACGTCGCATCGGATGAATTCCAACAGCAGTCCCAGTTTGGCCAATATCAACGACCCCCAGCAACAGCAGCAGGCGATGGGCCAAGGCCGTCCTCTCCAACAGATGGCGCCTCAATTGCGCAACGCCAATTCCCGGTCGGTGCCGGCCCTGCACCACAACAGTGAGCCCAACGTGGGCATGAACCAGTCGCAGGACGGAATTCACCACTTTCAGACGGAGCAGCAGCAACAACAATTCTACGCCCAGCAACAGCAGCAGCAACAACAGCGAGCCATGATGAACCAACGGGCCATGTCGGCCCAGCTCCTCTCTCAGCCGCGTTACCCCAATCCTCCGCAACAATCGACAGAACCGACCAGCCCCACCCGCTCGACCGCCCAGCAGCAACTGCAACAACAACAACAACAGGCCACTCGCTCTCGTTCCGTCCAGAATTTGAGCGCCGAGACGCAACAACAACAACAGACGAGAGCCTCTACAACAACCCTGAGAGCCCGTCACCCGTCGGACGAGCGACAATACCAGAACATTGCCCTGTACCAACAACAACAGCAACAACAACAACAACACATGCAATACCCTGGTGGTCAAGGTCCTCGGCCTCAATACGCTCAACAACTTCCCCTTCCACCTCCTCCTCCGCAACAACAGCAACAACAACAACCGAGGGGCTTGTTGAGTCCAGTCAGTCGAACAGCCCCGGGAGCCCCGGCAGTTCCGGCATCAGTGGCCCATTTACGTCAGCCGTCGATGGCGCAACAGCAGCAGAGCAGCGACTCTCCTCCGCCGCCACCCCCGCCGCCCGTGTCGACCCACCCGCTGGTGGCGGCCGCCGCCGCCACGGGCCAGCAGCAACAGCAGCAGAGCCCGTGGGAGAGGGAGGAGAAGGAGCGCGAGACGGCCATGCGCCGCCAGGAGGCGGCCCGTCAGTGGATGGAGGAGCAGATCGAAGAGTTGGAATCGCTGGGCCTGGGCAACCGGACGCCCAAACAGGAAGAGCAGCTGAGGGCCCTGCGACTGGAAATGGAATTCCGCAAACGGGCCATGGAGGCGGCCGAGGAAGAGGACGACGACGATGGGGAAGCCTCGGGCGATCGTCGCGGAATGCTCCGCCTCGTCCAGGAGGATCTGGAACGGGCCAGGCAGTGGCGACTAGAGAAACAGCAGCAAGTCCAGCAGCCGATGCCTCCGCCTCAACAACAACAACAGCCGCCGATGACGAACGGGACAAACAACAACAACACGGCGACGGTGCCGGATCAGGAGCGGATGCGCAAAATCGAAGCCTTCCAGCGGAAGCAGCGCGAACTGGAAGCGACTCAAGCGGCAGAGGAGCGGATCATCCGAGAAGCTCAGCGCCGCAAGGAGGAGGACATTCACCGACACCAGCAGATGCAACAACATCAACAACAACAACAGCAACAGCAATGGAGACCGACGCCCGGTGCCAACATTCCGATTCCGCCGCCTTCGGCCATGTCTGGCGGCCAGCGATTGGACGGCGTCATCCATCAGTCATCGTCGATGGAAATGGCCCAGCACGTTTCTTCTTCCACGTCGACGTCGTCCGCCACCACGTCGACGACGACCAAAAGAGTTTCCTTCTTCCAGGAGACGACCCAGTCGTCGGACAACAAAACGCCAACACGCGAAGACCCTGACGTGAGTGGAATGCCAACTGGAATTGAATTCATTTGGTGACATTTTTATTTTCTTTATAGGCGTTCATCCTGGAAGCGGAGAACATGCTGGCCAACACGCCGCCCAAGACGTCCGGCAGTGGAGTCATGGGTGGAGGCGGCGGCGGGAGCAGTTCCATCGACCAGCTGCTGTTGACTGGAGTGAGCACTCCGGGCGTGATAGGCTCGCAGGAAGTGTACCGCGATCCCAGGCTGAAGCGGCTGGCCGAGCAGCAGCAACAGCAAAAGACCCAACTGAAACCGGGCCCTGAGAAATTGACTTTCCAGGAGAAGATGAAAATGTTTGCCCTGGAAAGTGGCGAGCAGGCCACACCAAAGGACAAGTCCAAAATATCCAAAGCCCAGTAAGTGGCACCTTCAGCTGTAAGGACACACAACTTGGTTTTTGTCTGGTGAATCTTTTGAAATTTAATTTTTTTTTTCTTATTCGTCTTCTTCTTCTTAGGAGAGAAATTGAGCTGAAACCCAGTCCAATGAGCGAGAAGAATAGCAATTGACACCCACACAATTAAAAGTATTCTACTGATGTTACTCGGAAAGTATTGATTCCATCCACACACACACAAAAGCAAACAGGTCAAACTCATTCACTTCCAGTTGTCTTATACTGATGCTGGGCTACGATTGCGTTTTGCCTGTATTTATAATTTCATTTCCTTTTTTCGAACAACAAAATCTCTTTTCCACTATTTTTGGGTTTTCCAGTTTTCCCCCTTTATTGTTTCAAATGGCAGACTTTGCGTTCTCTATTCCTTATTTCCTTACAGTCCCTTATCGGTAGCTTTTGAAAGAATTACTTTCCCTCCTCTTTTGTGTATAATAGCAAAAACAAAATGTTTCTTTTTTCCCAATGTTGACTTGACGTGCTGAAAGGCAGCTACAAGTCTCAAGTTTCCTTTTCCCCGACGACCAACTTAACTATTATTCAAATGATTCAATCGGCGGCCACTTTCTCTCCATCCACTTTGTGTGTCTCATTCCATGTTCCCCATTTATACTGCGAACATACCAGAAATGAACACGAGCTATTTACTTTTTTCCCAATCTTTCCCTCGTGTATTTTGCCAGAAGTTTTTCTTTCATTTTTCTCTTTCGACGACTTGACGCGAAAACTTGTAATAAAAATAAACACGAAAAAGTCGTCTGCTAATCTCCCGACGCGGTTGACATATTGGCGCCGCTGAAATCAGCTACTTCTTTCCCTCCCTTAATTCCTTTGATTATTTTTCTTTACATATCTCGTCTGTAATTTGCTAGAGCGAACAAGAAAATACATTAGACAAACGTTTGGACCATTTACATTCAGACATATTGGCTTCACTTTTATTGTGGGATATTCACCCATGTTGATGTGAGAAATATTTTTTAGTGAGGTAATTACAAAATTTAATTGATTGATCTTATTGCATTTGACATTATAATTATATATATTTTTTTTTTCGACTTGGAAGGCAATGACATTCACGTGGCCAAGTTTTGGAGCGGCGATTCCGCTCAATGCGGAGGAACTCTTATCAGTGACCGATGCAGAGCCATGGCTCTGACCGATGGATCCTTACGGCCGGTAGGCCGCTCTTACGCGCCCAGGTTCTTGTAAGCGTAGGCCAAGGTTTGAAATATTTAGTGACAACTGACGATTACTATTCCAGCAACAAAGCTCACTTGTTAGATTTTCGATATTTGATTTTTTTTTCTACTTCCGGTTTACTCATTTCTGTCAGTAGTTTAGTAAATATTCATCTGACGAACAAAAGAACCACATATTCGTGATCCTCGTAAAATTTGTGGTAAAGTTCATGTTTTGTTTTTTACGTATTCGTACTTCCGGTTTCGAAAATTTTCCTGAACTATAGTTCAGGAAAATTCTCGATTTTGGCCAAATTTTGGATTTCGTTTAAATCACACCTAATCGACCCCAAATTTCACGGAGATCACGAATATTTGGTTTATTTGGTCGGCAGCTCAATGGTTAAAGCGCTATCGCTTACTTCCGGTATACTTCCGGAAAATTTGCATAAAACTAGCAAGTGAGCTTTGTTCTCTGTACTGCTCTCAAGATTTCAAGCTAAGATTAAGCAAATAAAAGTGCGCTTTTCAAGTTATCTAGCTAAAGATCTGAATTGATTCGAGTTACATGGCATATAGAGAAACGCAGCTCGGATTTAAAAAGTTCGTCTGCTAAGTTAGCAAGCACGACATTAGACATTTGTTGTCGTGTGGCTGATCATTTAGTTTGCATTGTGCCATTATTCATTTCAATTTGTGCAACAGTTTATTTTAGTAGTATGTGTTGCATGTCAAGGCATTGCCAAGTATGTGTTGCATGTCAAGGTCTATGCTGTTAGTCACTCGGATACCTCACCCAACATTGGCTGTGTCACAGTGTCAGTTTGTTGCCTGAAAAATAACCAAGGATAATAACAGACAAGGGAAATCCATAGATTATTTTGATTTGCTTCTCATTAAGATGATGTGAAAGAGAATCAACATTATGGTTGTCCTTCCAGGAGGAAAATGACTTGACGGTCAAGAACAGGGTGAAGAAAATGACAACAAATTCAATTTAACGGTCATCACAGATTACATGCAAGTTATGTTTACATTGCATTTTGAGAATTCATCATGTTGGGTGCAATAGTTTGATTACTTTTTGTTTATTTCTAATTTAGATTTTGCATTTAGACTGAATGAGAACCATCCGGTTGCCGATCCAAGGAAAAGGAAAAGGCAAACCCACCAACAGGATCAACAAAGATCTTCTAAATTTGTCAACCCGTGGGCTGCTACCCCTTCAACCCCCAGCCCAACACCACTCTTATTGTGAGGTATTGATTGCTGTCGTTACAATCTTACATGAAAATTTTTAAATCTGAAGTCACCTCCATTCTCCTTTCAGGTTGATCCTGCACCGCTATTTCCATGGACGGAATCTATTGGTGGAAACTGACGAGAGATCAGTGAGACGACTGACTGACGTGCTGAATGCTCACATGCGTGCCATCCTTCCGTCGCCTCGAGGCATGGGGGAGTTGTGCCTGCTCCAGCTACGCGTCTAGCGTAATAGCGTAATACGACTACTCAACCGAAGACTTGTCAACTCACCCCTCGCTGACTCCTACTACCCTTGCTCTCATCTCTCAACACAGCACAGGGTTTTGATCTTTAGATCGTTTGGCTGTTTGTGATCTGTTATGGCGGTTTCTTGAGGACGACGATGATGTAAGTTTCGAGTTTTTTTTTTGTTTTTTTTGTTGTTATTGTTTGTTATTTCATTTCAATTCAGTTGAGTGTCGATGAGCTGGAGCAGGAACGTTTTTGTTTTAGACATTTCTGGTTTTTGACGCTAGATAGCACAAGCAAGGTCTTAGATCATTTTTCAGCTGTCAGATGCACCAACTTCAGTTAAAATACTTTATTTTGCACCATTTTGAAAACATTTATGGGAGTTACTGTAAAGTGTGTTGTCAAGTTTGGTGAGTATTTAAAGTATTGATCTGCACTTAATGACTTAAGTCTATTTTAAAATGTTTAAGAGACAATTTCGAGTGTATACTATTTATTTTTGTTTTAGATCATAGACGTCAAGCACACTGATGACACAGATTATAAACAAGTTGACTTATTTTTCTCTTTTTATTTATAGGTTCTAAACTACATGTTTATAAATTTGCATGACAGACTTTACGAGAAGTAATGTTCCTTGGATGGTAACCTGTTGGCTGCTACCCATTGAATCTCTCGTCTTACTTCCTTACATGGGCCCCCTTGATTTGAGGTATTGTGTTTCTGTCGCCACAATCTTGTTTGAATGTTATTGTCATCCAAATAAATGTTTATTCTGCTTACAGGGGAATCCTTCGCTACTAGTCATGGACTTCATCCACTGGTGAAAATCAATGAGAGAATGCTGCAATCCAAGACTGATTAATTGTGTAGTTAGATTCAATTACAAGTGCATATCTGGGCTCCCTTCTTTTCTGTGGCCCCGTTTCCCTAACTAACCACTAACCAACGCCCGCCGGTGGTCACTCACCCGCTGTGAAACCAGGAGGAGGGGAGGGCTCTGGTCGAACGGGGACTTGGAAGGCGCATGATCCGATGAAAACTTTTGGAGGGTCATGAGCCTAACCCGGAAGCCTAGTATGACTACATCTCCCCGGAAAAACTTGCCTCGTACTTCTCTCTTCTTCTCGGTCCAGATAAATATCTCTGGGGGCCGTAGACATGTCCTATAACAGCATGTGCGATTTAAACAATGCAACCCACTACCCAATGAAACAAAAAGCCATGGTTTATTTTTTTGCGCAAATCTGCGTTAGTCAAGTTACAAATTTTTCTAATTCAACAACTCGCGTAGAATTTTGCATGTAATCTGTTAGTGCAAATCACGGATTCCATGTGTTTGGTAGTTAAGAAAATGGTTGTTTAAGAAACAAGCAATGGGGTGTTCTGAGTTGCCAAAAAAACTCACCATTGTTTGTTTTTTAAACAAAACCATCTTCTTAACTACCAAACACATAGGATCGTTATTTGCACTAATAGACTAGATGCAAAATTCGACAGAAGTTATTGAGTTTGAAAAACTTGTAACCTGACTGACGCAGATTTCTGCAAAACTTAACCATCGCTTTTTGTCTCATTGCCGCAGCGGTGGTGGCGGGTTGCGTTTAAACTCGTGCAGTAGTAAACAGTCTTGAACCGGACGCTCTGTTTATTGAATTTTTTGCACATTTCGAAAAAATAATAAAATCGAGTTTAATGTACTAAATTTTTTATTACCGACATCACATTGGTAGGGTTTAACATTGGGTTATGTGGTTTAGGTTAAGGGTACAAAATTGAGGGTTGGTAGGTACATGTTTGTGGGGCTTGGAGATTAATTGGTAGGGATATGTTTATAGGGTTATAAATTAAATACTTTTGTATCCAAACTTGAAATATCCCGCCCCCCAACATCCTCCACTTTCCCAATCCCGAAAACATGTTTATTATTTGTTTGACATAAACATCCCATATTTCTTTTTTGTGAACTTATTAACGGTAAACTGCAGTAGTCACGATGACAATTTAACGAAATAATGATGCAACTTCGGTAACACGACACCAGCACCAAGGGAATTTGATGCAGAAATATCTATCACCAGCATAGGCTGCAACAACGTACCACAGCGGACAGCAACTTCGCGAACATACACGATAAACCTGTAAACATAATGAAATGAATTAATCTTCACCATCAAATCAATGTAACTGCTGTCTGAAAAGACAAATTAATGACTTGTTATGTAGTTTTAGTTAAACTAAATATTCTGAAAACAATATCTGATGGCAACTGTTGAAACAAAAACAAAATGTGTGATTTACTGATTTAAACTACAACAAAGAAGAAAGAGAGGCTAAAACTGTAACTGGATGTTAATCCTGCTTTTTAAAAAATCAAATACTATCAAGCAGTGAATTATCAAGCGACAATAACAAAAATGACACAAATATAGCTTAACTATGAAATCTCTCAGTGTCAGTTAGCAAGCTTTTTGAATCAGCAAGACAATAAGAAAGTTGATTGAAATAATTACTTGAGTTGTTCATGTTTCTTCATTTGACGAAACACATAGCAGTACAGGTAGCAATAGGAACAACCTTTTCCAGCTGGCTGCATAAAATCCATGTGTACATTGGGCAGCAATGACGAAGCTCAGACTTTACCAGACTGTTTATAAAAAAAAAAAACTTAATTACTATCAAGGACACAGCGTCTCAAATGACAAAAACAAAATGACAGAAGTTAAAGTTAACTACACAATCTTTCGGATTAAATTTTGCAAAGGAACCTACAGCTATCAAGCCTTTCCAAGGTAGGCAACAAAAGTTCTTGAACAGGCAAGTTAAGACATATTCACCAACTAACTAAGTCTCACAGTTAGAAAGTTAAACATATTTACCTGATTCGTTCTTAAGTGTTTCTTACAAAACGTACAGCCGGTACGTACAGGAAAAAGGGACGACATCTTGGCAAAATGTACAGATGCTCAGGCTCTGTCAGGCCACATGATTGGAAATTCCAAGTAGAAATTATAGGCTAGGTTACCACACAAATAACTAAATTCACACACAAATAATTAAAATTCAGTAACATCTAACAATCCAAACGGGGAATACCATTTATATGAAGAAAAACGTGAGGAAGGAAAATACGTCGTACGGATTGTCTAACGATACGCTTTCAATCAGTGCTCGAAAAAAATGGCGGCGGTCTTGAGTAACGAAGACTTATTGTTCCACATCAGTAGTTGTAAATGTGAATCATAGATGGCGATGAAACTTGTATTTTAGTCTGCTAAAAAAGAGTAAATAAAAAGACGAAAGATAAAATGTCTGCAATTGTCAACCTACGTGTTCCGTAATTTTCAGCAGTTTGTGTCATTTAGACCCATTTCTAATTATCCCACATCATTTCGCAAAATTAGGAAATTCAAAAAGTGGATGGTATTTATCATATTTTTAAACTGGCGCTTAGAATAGATTATTTACACGTGAATGGCATGTGTTGTAACCGGCTTTCTGTTAAAATTGATTAGGAGATGACGAATTACGTTCGCTGGATTTGAGTCCAAACAATTCGTTGAATATGAGATCATATGAAGTATACAAGAGAGCAGCAGTTCTTCCTCCAACAAAACACCAACTGATGAAGACTGGCCTTCGGCTTGGTCAGTTTGCCAGGTCTTTCCATCCAGCTTGTGTCCGACTGCCTTTGCATCAGATCTGGGTTGTTCCGGGGCATCACCACCCGGTAAATTTGCCAATGCAGAGTTGATGAAGATCCCCAACTTTCTTCACTTGACACCACCCACTATTGAGAGACAATGCTAAGCATTGAAAAGTGAGAACCCTGCAGTATAATAGATATTTTCATAAAGCTTTACACATTATTTGTTTGTAGAGTTCTGCACAGAGTGGCCAAAAGAGTTGGATACTAACAAAAAGATTGCAAATCATTTACCCATCACAATCTCAACTAGTGATTAGTGATTACCTCAATTCTTTCCTCTCATTGAGGGATGCCCGAGCCAGAATTGTAACACTCCAGGTCTGAAAAGAAGAAAAAAAAGAGCATCTCATTTCCTGTTACAACTTACAAGTAACTCTTTTTCTGAGTTTGATTTTTTATAGATAATTTTGTGTAAATTTGTAAATAATGTAGATCATTTTCTTTATCCCATTGCTACTTAGAGTTTGCCATGCGCTTGTACATTTACCAGATCTTCTACATATGCCTTACTCAATTGCCTACTTGCCACTTTGCTAACTGCATCAATTGGGAAGCTGCCTTTTTTCCACATCCGCAAAAATCGCTTCTTCAAAAATCTCTTGTCGCTTCCGTCCGCTGTAACAACCTGCACCTGCAGTCACTCGCCGCGGGATTATGCTCAGGTAAACAACAATTGACTTACTTTCCTAGATTATCTACTAAATATCTACTTGCGCTAAACTCTGTGTCTGTGCAGTAATTCCATTCCAAAATCAGGCCCTTCTTGCGCGCAAACAAATTTTATTTGGACGTTTCTTTTTTCTAACGCTAGATGGCTTTTTGAAAATTTGTTGCTGTCAAAACAGTCAGTTTCAGTTACTTTGCACATCTCTTTAAACATTTATCGGCAGTTATTTTGTTGAAATATTTAGTGATAAGTAACAGTAACTATTCCCCCAACAAAGCTCACTTGTTAGATTTTCGATATTTGATTTTTTATTTCTACTTCCGGTTTACTCATTTCAGTCTGTAGTTTAGTAAATATTCATCTGACGTACGAAAGAACCACATATTCGTGATCCTCGTAAAATTTGTGGTAAAGTTCATGTTTTGTTTTTTACGTATTCGTACTTCCGGTTTCGAAAATTTTCCTGAACTATAGTTCAGGAAAATTCTCGATTTTGGCCAAATTTTGGATTTCGTTTAAATCCCACCTAATCGACCCCAAATTTCATGGGGATCACGAATATGTGGTTTATTTTGACGACAGCTCAATGGTTGAGGCGCTGTGGCTACTTCCGGAATTTTTTTTAAAGACTAGCAAGTGAGCTTTGTTCTTTTAACAGTTCTCAACATTGCAAGCTCGATTTAAACTTTAAAAAATTGCATATTTAAATAATTGAGCTAAAAAACCTGATTATTGTTTCTTTCTGTATTATGTAACTTTCATTGGCATGTCAGTAAATAAGAACTCTTGTCTCTTTATTAAGGTAATGCAGAGGAAATTTCGAGAAGATGGACACTAAAAAATCACCGGTATCACCAAAATGTCAGCGCGGATCATCATTTGTTGTTGGTAATATGTGTTCGTTTGTGTTAGTTAACCCGTTGTCTGCCACGCCTTTGTTCTCCCCGCTCCTTAGCATGGGCCGCGCCGAAAGGCGCCTGTTTGGCAATGCACCAAGTTCCCCCTTGTCGATGCGGTGATGGATTCTCCTGTCACCGTGTCAGCCCGGACTTGTCAGCAACGGCAAGTCCCACTTTGGTCACGGATCCTTCAGACGTGGCGCGTAGAGTAGTAGAGTACAACCTACGGGTTGTATGGCGTGGCAGCCAACGGGTTAACTTAAGTGTATGTATGTATGTTATGTTGTATGTAAAAAAAAGTGGTGGAATTGTGGGTGGAGGTGGGACAAATATAACGCAATTCCTTAATTACTCTATTCATTTCTTTATTTATTAAGTATTTTCTGTAATCAACAGAAATGGTAATGCGAAGGATGAATGAGATAATCAGTTAACTAATGCTACGATATCAGTTTCATGTCCTATACTTAAATAAATATAGTTAACACATATGATCATTTGGTTCATGCATCACAGCAACACAACTCAAAGTTATTGAAAGAAAACAACCATTAGGTCTGGGCCGTCATCTGGCAGTTCTGGTTTCACAACATCACAGATAAGTGATAACTCCACACCAAGGAAGGACAGCAGCAGCACACCTTTCACTATCTCGTCATTGGGCAGCATCTCCACTTACAGCTTGAACATCAAATGGCCAGCAAAACCTACAGGGAAAAAGACAGATTTAGCTTCAGAAAGGAACATATAAATCACAGGCAAAGCACACCGAAGAATAGAAAAATAAAGTTAACATTTTGCAATCTTACTTGAAAATTGCTTCAGCATTAAAATTTACTGAATGATTCTACAGTTAGCAAGTCAGATATAAAATTCCAACCAACGTAAACTGAACCCCAATAGACGACGTTTCAGCAAAATGGACAGCAGTTTTGGCCCACGTGATCAGACTATATCGCAAAGTGGAAATCAGATTACGGTCTATCTGTAAACTCAAAGACAAATGTAACATTCAGTAAATTTTAGAAATCTCAAGTTACAAACTAGAATTACCAATTAGTTTTGATGACTGAAAATGTAGACACACGCCATATTGCTACCTGTTAGCAAGGTTACCCGATTTTCCCATTAATAAAAATCAAAATAGCACATGATCTGTAAAAGTAAAAAAAAATAAATACATAATATCATATCTACAAATAGCCTTTTCATTAAAGTTTAGTTAAAATACCTAGTGAGTGCTCTATGCTGCAGCCTTGCAAAAGCATCACACTTCCATTGTCTCTGGATTTCAACACTCACAATAACACTGCTGAACAAATCTTCAAAGATTGGGTTGGCTTGGTCTAAAATTGAGTAACAATTGAACATGAACCTTTGGAATTTGTATCAAAAGACTTTTTACTTTTCTTTCTCCGGCTTTGGTGAAGCCAGCTTCAGTTTTTCCTCCATTATTAGCTGTTGCATTTCTGCTTTTGAAAAGGTTTTGAAAATGTTGCACACTGCAGCCAATCTAATCAAAATCTTACGATTATTTAAACCACCTAGCCAGAAACAATCCATAATTTAGTATGTCATAAAACAACATTCAAGTATTTAATTTACCATTGTGCTGGAAATGGGAAGCTTCGGGTTTCCTTGCAAGGAAGCTTGACTTTGTTTCCCCGTTTCAGGTGCTGCAGTGGGGCCAGGTTGCAAACTTCAATTGATCCATTTGCTTCAGCATCCAACTGTGTCTTGTTTTGGGCGATAATTTTCGAATTTCGAATAACCTTCTTCTCGTAGACCATCATTGGGCTTCTCCATGACACATCAATATACCTTATTTTTTCAATGCAAATAGGACGGTGGTTAATAAATTTCCATAAACATTAGAAATATTTGGAATAACGTAAACCGAAAACAATGTTGGGAAAATGTGTTACACATGTTTAAGGAAGATTAAATCAGGGACACGTTGAACCAAGTGAGTAGCCTGTGACAAATGGCGGGACTGAGAATTCCCATTTTCCATGGAGTTCCCCAACGTTGCCAAATTGTTTTTTTGTCTTCACTTCAGTTGCGGAGCAGAAAAAAATTCGAAAAAAAAAATGAGATAAAAAAAAGACAAATTATTAATTTAAAAAAATACAAATCAAGCTTCTAATCAAACGGTTGAATAGAATTAAGAAATTAAGAAAGTTGACGCATTTGCTAAAGCTTGAAAGACTCTCTGAGTCTCTGGTGAAATTGATCGAGTCAGGCTACGTTTCCTGCATACCAAATGAAGTCGACCGATTTCTTTTTGTTTTTGGCGTTTTTATTGGTCTCGTTTCCCAATAACGATGGCCGTCTTTCCTTGTTAGGGAGAGAATGCACTAAAACTTGGGACAACGAGTTGAGGAACTAAAACACGTCCGAGTACCGAAAATTCGATAGTTTTTGGGGCCGACAGGGCGTCGCCAAGTGGGAATGGGTTGCTGACAGTAGAATTCCAAAGACATAAGAACTCCTTTTTTAAACATTATTAAAAATACCCGACAATAGAACTCCAGTGTCCGACAGTAGAACTCCACTACGCGACAATAGAACTCCTATAATTTTTTTTAGTTATTTTCATTATTTGCCAACTACTTGAAATCTCTTAATCATCTTAAGTTCAACATCTTTAACTTTCTTTAGTCCTACTGTCACATACAAAGAAATTTTTAAAAATTATTTAAAATATTGGGGTTCTATTGTCGGTGGAGTTGTACGGTCTTAATTAGTAAAATTAATAACCGAAAAAATGGGAAGGGATTTGTCTGGATTGGTGAAGCCGCAAAATTTATTTAGACGCGTCGAGAAAGTGGAAAATGCCAATCGAGTCAAGAGTAAATGAAGTTGTGAAAATGAGAAGAAATTATGACGACAAACAGGCCAGCACGTAGCGGTTTTTCAATTAACAAATGCGTCTCTCGATCTAGAAACAAGCGAATCAATTCTTTTTTAAAAAGAAAAAAACTGAAAGGTATTTTGTGTTTGAAATCTTTCATTTGTATCTTCGTTTTGAAAATCATTTTAAACGAAAATGAGCAACGACTTGATGATTTTTCTTTTTCTTTCACTACAATTTTTGTTGAGTCAAATTGTCCAGGTTTTTTTTTGTCTTTCTTTTTTTAAGTTAAAACATTATTCAAAGTCGTTACACACACAAAGTCACACATACAGGTAACATAATTAAAAGGCAGGGTAATTTAAATAAGATTGCAATTAAGGAGTGGGAGGAGCCAAAGATTAAAAGGTCGGTAGAAACAAAAAGACAAAAAAAATTAATATGTATATATAATAATAATTATAATAAAATCCAAGAAAAATCAGTCAGTTCATCCAATTGTTTTCTGACGGGCGAAATAAAGACGCGCCATAATTTCCAGTGAAAAAAAAAGAGAAAAGAAAAAACCAACTCGACGGCGGTGAGGTGGCAAACACGGCAGTTGATATTTAATAACTGGTTTTTGTCTTCTTTTTGTTCATTTCAAGCTTCTCCTGTGAATAAAAATTAAAAATTAATTTGAGAATATTTCACGATGGGGAGGATATGTGGAATCGGAAAAACTGTACAATGACCAGTAATAATTGAAGCGTACACGACAAGTAAAAAGCGCGGGAAATTGAAAGAAAGAAAAAAAAAACACAACTTTTAAAAAAGATAAAAAAAGATGTTGTTGAGAAAATTAAATTTAAGGAGTTAACGAGACAACAGAAGGAAAACCTGGAAGCTGTTTGTAAGTGAACTCAGTGAAACGCTCAGCAGTGGCCACCGTAGTCGACATCTCCATCGAATCTGTACATTTTGATTGTTTTGTGCGTGTGTAAATGAAAAAAGTGATGGAAAAAAGCAAGCAAAAATGTGAAATTAAAGAAATTAGAAAAAATTAAAATAAACCCAAGATAAAATTAAGCCGAGATATTAGGGCAGATTAAGCGAAATACGAAATAAAAATATAAATTTTTGAGTATGTTTGTGCTCGCATTCAAAGATACGAGTTTTACCATCTTCGTGAGGTAAAGCTGTTTCTTCCTCCTCCTCTTCTTCTTCTTCCTCCTCCTCCTCTTCTTCTACTTCCTCCACTTTGACTTCTTCCTCGGGAATAATTGCAGTGGTTACATCTGTAAAAAGAATCGAGTCAGGTCATCCGTCACCAGCAAAGCAGAGCGCAAATGATGTTAAGGGTGGTGTTTACATATAGACAACCAAGAAAATGTGGACAAGTGAAAAGCAGAAAACCAAATAATAAAAAAGGGTTAGAATGTGAAAAAAAAAGCCCTTATGTACCTCCCCCGGGAAGCTTTTTGTATTTTAATTCAGTGATACTTTCAGCAGTGGCCACTGTGGTCTCCATCTCCACCTCTTCTGTGAAATTGTGATTGGGTTGTTGTGTTTGATAGAAAAGGGTAAGCAAGCAGAGATTAAAACAAATAACACGAAACCAGACAGAAATGAAACAGAAAAAACCAAAACCAAAGAAAAGAATAACCCAAGCAGATTAAGTAAAAACAAAACCAAATGAAGAAACATCACAAGAAACGTGAGAAGAAGCCATTCACACGCTGTGTGAAAATTTCCATTAACTGTATCATTAACTTACCTTCATCTTCTTCTTCCTCTTCTTCTTCTTCCTCTTCTTTCTCAGGGCTTGGTCTGGGACTAGGGACAGCTCCATTGAGTTGGGGAATCTCTTTCTCCATTGATACCTGCACACAGTACACAAGGTGTTTATTAAAAAGTTGAATAAAAGATCTCGATACACTTACATCTCTACTGCCGAAAAGATTGTGATTGATGACAGGTACTTGAGGTAGTGAGCCACGAGGAAGCTTCAGAAACTCTTCTATGCGGTCATTTTCAACAGCCTCGTCAAAGCCCTCATAATCCTGAGAGAACCAAAACAAACATGTGTTATTTTATGAAGAAACATTAAGGGAATTTTTAAAATGATTTCTCACTCCACAGTATGAATCTTCATGATCATCGTTGAAAAACTGAGGTGGTACAGCATTCCTGGCGTTGTTTCTGCCTACTGCATTCTTCCTCATGAAAGTCCTCTCATCCTCGTTGTTGGGGTCACAAATGTCTATCACCTGGAAGTTCACTCCTTTGCTCTCCATGATAAGCTGGGCTTTCATTTGTCGCTTCTTCATCTGCGAAGATAACAAGGTGCAACGAAATTGATCGTCAGTAATAAGAACTAAAGCGCCCGTGGGACAAGGGCGGAACCCACAACGATTGACGTCCCAATACATACCTCTTTATTTCCAGAAACCATGGAAATGTAAAATTTCACAACCATTTTGAAGCTGAACAGTTATTCCGTTGGAAAAGATGAAAAAGATTGAGTCGAAACAGATTTATCACGGCAGTATTCCGGAGTTTGTTCAAGATAAAAATTTGGAAAGCCTGGCGACGAATAAGAAATAGATCGGTTGGTTGATAAGATTGCCAGTATAGCAGACGAATATGTGAGCGTCGTTTTTCGAAACTAAAACTCGGTATCCCGGCTAACGGAGAAATGCGATGACTAAAACTTGGGAAAGATGGCGCGGAATTTTCTGGTTCTCTTACCTTATCACAACCGGGGCTATTTTTACCAGCCTAAAAAAATCGAGGTGATGAGAATTTCCGGGTTTGCAACATTCATGTCAATTCAGCAATATTTTGGCGACTGCATTTTTACAACTGCCCGATACAGCCGTCATCATTTCAGAGAAAAGGCGGATCGAGATTTTTTTTTAATTGAAGACTTTTTGTTTTACTTTTTCTTTAGCTCTAGTGTTGATATGGCTCTCAAAAAATTCTTTTTCTTGGCTTGATGAATGATGACAAATGCAATTTTTCAATAGTTTGTGATGAAAAGAAACATAATTCAGCCCATCTTGCATGAATGATTAGAATATGAATTCCACAGTTAATGTTTCATGGAAAACTGACAACATATTTGTGATCTGAAAGATGGAATTTGATGGAAAATCTTAAAACTACAAGAATAGTTATCTTTAAGTTTGGCAATAACATAAAATTAATAATATACAACTATGTATTAATGCAAATCATTCAAGTTCTGACTTTTCTAATTCTTCAAATCCTTCTTTGTGTTTCTCTGCCAACGCCAATGCTTCAAGTCGTTGTTTGTGTTTCTCCTCTAATTCTCCTGCATCAACATTTCTTTTCCCTTCATAGCTCAAGTTCTTCATTCTGTAAAAGGTTACATTCTGCATATTGGCTTTCCTGATCAGTTTTTCAGCTGTTAAAACAAAGCAAAGGTAACAAAATTATTAAGAAAACCATTCAGAGAATTTATTTGAAAAATTTGAACATATTACCCAAAGTCTCTTCAGTATCAATTTTAATTCCCAATTTATCAGCATTGAGATATTGGTAACCAACAACGGCCAAAAGATTCCAAGCAAAGAAAAAGTATGCAAAGGCAATCCTTTTTTCCCACAGCTGCAAATCAATGGAAATTGAAAAGAAATGATAGAAACATGATCACTTTTTACATGGTAAGAAACCTGTTTACCTCTGCTTTATCGACTGGAATGGGGCTTGAGCGTGATCGCACCCATCTTCTTATCCATCTGAATCCAAACTTCATGACTTGGAAGAAGAGACTTGTTGTTGTTAAAGCAGTCGACACTATGCCGGGCACCGTGTTTCATGGGATATGGACAAGATAGATGGCGTACTATGCGGCACTTCCCAAGCCTCACTAGTTTCTACAACTGCGCCATCTATATTTTGACGGAATTAATTAATTAATTTTTTAAATATAATTTCGCTGATTCTTATAACAAGGTATAAAACGAAGTACAAATCCCTCTCTTAACGTAGAACTAGTGAAGTTCGAGTGGGTGAGTCGGACAAGGCGTTTCTTAGTAATCGGGGCACTTTGAGACGTGAGTTCGATTCTCCTGGTGAGCATAACTGCTAATGCTTCCACACCCGCACTCTCACCATTACTCACGAGAGATGTTTGCAGTAGGTCGGTCTAGTGTGTAAGGTTATTCTGCAGTCAATAACTGCATGACTTGGTTGAACGTTCACAACTAAGTATCTTATCATTGTAAGCGAAGAGACTGGGCACCCTTTCAGTTAAATGGGATCGGGGTCTATGGACTTGCGAGACCAACGTCTCTTCCTAGGCCGCTTGTTCACGCAAGCGGCCTTAGCAGAACTAGATGATGGGTGGAGCTAAAATTAAAAAAAAAATTCGAACGACCACCCGACGACCGCAGCTCACATCTTACCCGTTTCTTTTATTTAATTTTTTACTTTTAATGGATGTTTGACGTTCAAGCAGCACTCTGCCTCTACCCATTAAATTTTTTTTGCAATTTTTGGCACGTTGAACGATTATCGAATGAAATGTCGGATCATCGGGCAGAATTGCGGGGTCATTCTCATTTGTGACAGGATTGCAGCAACCACTGGCGACGGCTGGAAAGAGACGAAAAATGCCAAAACAACCACACAGACATGCAGTGAAACGGCAGCTGTCGATTGTAACGATAAGAAAAAATGTGAAAATTGATGACCCATAAAGTAGGAATACGGATAGAAAATAAAAAGAAGGGAGCTGATTAATCAAATGAAGGAATAGCAAATGACGGTGGTCATTATTGTTTGTTAAACAAAAACACTTCAAGATGCTATTTGTTTTTAACTTATTTACGTCAATGTTAAGGTCTGCAAAAGGGTCTCACAGCGACTTGACGTCTCACCCGTTTTCGATATGCAAATGAAGAATGAATATTCCGATTTCGACTAGCTGGTCGCAAATCAGGGTCAGGATCTTTTGTTTAACATCAAATTAAATGGAGCAAGAAATCAACAGTTGACTCCTTCTTCAAATTTCACTTCAATTGTTAACTCGTACGAACTCGTAGTCTGAAAGAAAAAAAAAAACCTTTGGACACTCGCAAGAAATGATAGTGGCCAAAACCAACGTCAATAGAATTTCTCTTCAAATTTCGATTTTCAGAGGTGAAATTAAAAGAGAAATTCAATTCATTTGAACCCACAATGTCTAAGCAGCAGGTATTCAATAACTAACTTTTGATTCAAAATCAATTTTTTAAAACTATATTTTGAAGTTTCTCAATCAGAACCGAACGGTCGGTCAACTTGAAATTAAAAATGGATTAAAAATCGACAATTGGAAAAGAAAAAGAACCGGTTGGAATCCGGAGTCGAACAGCTAGTCATTCGATCAGAGGACATTACCGTGTCGATGTTTGTCGCAATTGGACGAGAAATGAATTGACCACAGAAATGCCACAAACAACAAAAGTCAGAAACTGAAATATCAAGGGAATAATCTGGATTAAACAAGATCCAGTTTAGTGCATGTTAATGGAGTGGGTCCAGTATTAAATACCATCAAAGGCATACGACACGAGCGCCACCAACGGCGGAACCGGAAAACTCGGGCATTACATAACGTCAAAGATTGCGTCTCTAAAACATGAATGCTTTTGTTAATTGATGTCAGGTCGCACACAAACGAAATCAAAACTTTTTTAGATGTTTTTGAATAGTTTGATGGCATTTGCTTTCGAAATTCTATCCAATCAAAAAGCGATCAGTAAGTGGAAGAGTCACACATACGTGGTCGCTCCACTACTATCCACTAGTCCACTGTGATTCGACGATTCGAAATTGAACCGTCTCGTCGAAAATATAAAACTCAAATCGAGTGGGATAAACCCAAAATCAATAACAAAATCAACAAGAGCCTCTGAGCCAAAATCGGTGAACCAGACTTGGCTGATATTCCCCGACATCAGGCGATCGGCAACAATTGAGTGATACCACTTAAAAAGATTTTCTTGATGTATTTTCCTGAAAGCAGAACATAAATTGTGAGAAGGAAAAGAAATAGACTTGACTTGGAAGATGTCCACAAATTAAAACTTGAAAACGAATTCAAATATCTTTTTCTTTATTGACAAAAATTTAAACCATGTTCACTAGAGATTTATCAAAGGTTTGATCGATTTGAGCGGTAGAGATCGGATAAAGTAAAAATAAATTACTGAACTATTAAAACTGATTACCGGCCAGTGACAGCTACTTAAAGAGGATGCCATTCAAGTTTATAAACGTGGAACTACTTATAAATTTGAAACACCCAAAAATCTAAATACAATTGGTTTGGAGGTTAAATGCTAAAATGGCCATATACAAGTCATTGGGAGTTGACAGCCAAGATGAACATGCCAAATTCAAGTTATGAAATTAAATACAAATATATCTGTTAATGTATAATAAGTAGTGATCAGGTGGGTGAGTTGGATAAATCGTCAATTATAAATCGAGACACTTTCATAGTGATCGAGACGTGAGTTCAATTCCCGTGGTAAACATCGATTACATTTCCTTAATTCTCTAAAATTCATCATATTACATTATTAATTCTCTACTATTCTCTACAATTCCTCAGATACAGAAATTCCAAAATGCCAGAACCCAAAAGGTATTATCTCGAAATGAAAATGAACGGCCATGACGTACGTTTGAAACTTGACTCTGGCTGCGATAAGGCATTAATCAGCAAAGCCCTGTGGTCCGAAATAGGAAAGCCAAAGTTGTTGCCTGTCTATGGTATTGGCAGAAGATCGGTGACTGGAGTTGTTCCGCTAAAGGGCGTATTCTTAGCCAAGATGAGCTTCGCTGGAATCAATTTCCGCTGTCCAGTCCATGTGTCGGACGATGACAACACACGGAATATGATTGGGCGGCGAGCGTTGCCATTCCTGGTTGATTTCGATTGGAATACGTTTATAAGTGAGGGAACAATTGCGATGCTACCATCCAATTTAACTATGACCGATGACGAGAAAAAGCAAGAAATGATGGCTGATGCCGTCAAGTGGCGAACGCTGCCATTCTATGTAAATGTCTTGGTGGACGGCAAAGATTTCATGATGAAATTGGATACGGGAGCTGGATGCTCCATGGCTGGCCTAGCGAAATGGGAAGAACTGGGGAAACCCAAACTGACTACGGTCAAACGCATGACAATCATGAGTACGAGCAACGAGCCAGTCCCACTTCTCGGCAGGTGTTCACTTAACATCACGTACAACGGTGTCACCGCTAAACTGCCACTCCTGATTGCCGACACCAACAGCTGCCAGGTGGTTTTGGGGATCAATTGGATCGATTCTTTGAATATAGACTTCAATACGATCTTTCGAAGTCTTCAATACAACAAGTCACCCCGACCACCGCCGCCAAAACAGACCAGAAAAGTGAAGGATTGCGGCGACGGCAGCCAAACGGAGGACCAGCTCGCCCCTCAGTTGACACCAGCAGACAAGCCGATCGAACAGCCGGTCGCAGGGCCCTCAGTGTCCAATTCCGAACAAGACGTCGCAACAGAACAAGTGAAGTTGGTAAGGAAATGCCAGGCTCAATCTCCGACTCCCGATACAGAGGCTAAGAAAGCTAGAATCGTTCATGATCTACAGAGCACCGTCAACCGCGCCAGCTACGACGCCCCTCGATGCAAGAACAACGGATCTCGATCCACGAAAGGTTAAAGAGCTAAACAACTGAGTTAAAATTACAACTGTATCTGAAATGTTCTAACTGTATATATAAACTGTCTGCTTTGAATTGGAATAAAATGTGTCGAAATTTCTTTTCATTTCATCATTTTAATTTCTTATCCCCCCCCCCCACACGTGAAACAAATAAAAAATGATTGTGACTACAATTCTCGTTTTAGCTTGCAACATTCTCCTTGGAAATTATTCACGAGACTCCAAACGGGAGAGCCTAAGATATATTTAACTGCAAGAATTTTCGGGTATTGTAATTTAATAAACAAATTGCATAATCCTTTATGCAATTCTTACCAACAAAACGAAAATGAAGATTGATGCCATATGGATTCGGATTATAGACAATTGGATTATGGACAATTCATACCCACTGCCAGTGGATAGTTGTCAAGGCTGGGACTATTACAATCCGCCTATTATCCTCCTATCATCAATCATGTGAGTCAATTCAGTTGGATTATGAAATCCACAGAACAGTCGCCCAATAAAAATCAAATGAAAGATTCAACATATTTTCAAAACGTTCAAGCCAATAGCAACGTATTTTATAAAAAGAGATGTTCACATTTTAAATGAATTAAAATATTTGAAACTCCAAAATGAAAAAAAATTCAAGTTTGAGATGCAATAAACTTAAGTGACGTATAGTTTGATTTCAATGAAACAAGAAAATTGTAAAAACGATCCAAACAATCAATCACCCCGGCAACAACCTGGCACAAACCAGAGGTTGTTGTGCAACAACAAGAAGCGTAAACTCTTCCACAGCCCAACAATAATTACGACACTACCACTTTCCATATGAGAACTCAAATTGAGTGAATAGAACGGCGATTCGGTGGCACGAAAAAGATAATTACCGCACGGCGCTTCGTCAACAACTAATTTTTTAAAAAAAGGCCAAACTGGACGAGTACCGTGGGTCCTGTCACACTTTAATCAATCAGAATGTGGACCAGACCTGCCAATCAGCTATTTTAGCGTATCAAGAGAAAAAGGTTTGTCTTTCCATCTCTCCATTCAGCTTCAATAAAGGATGCTCCTATTCCTTACTAATTGAACAACCTGCTGCTTTCCTGGGAAAACAATTTCGCACAGGATCAATATCAGTGGCCTGCTCATCCTACCCACCAAAAAAGATTCTGGCAGAAAAACAGCTTGTTATCGGACTCGACATGCAAACTGGATCAAAAATGACTGGGCAGCAGCTGTACCCACCAGGGAAATACCCACGAGTCAACAGGTCACACTGATTCAAAATCGATTTCAATCAATAAAAAAATAGTAGCAACATTTTCTCATGGGAAAAGTTAACAACAAAACTGTCCATATTTAATCTGAAAACATGAAGAGTAAAAGATAAACCAGCTCATCCTTTCTTTAATGCATTTCCCCCCGGCGGTTAGACGCGATCGTTTTGTAATGTTCACATAAATTGTGACACATTTCCACGAGAAGATTAAACAATTGGCCTAATCAAATGAACGCCAAATCAAAGAACAACGTTCACTTCGTTTGTTGGCAATCGATGGTAATTGCCTTGTCATAAAAATGCTAAAGTTGTTCAAGTCTACGGACTTATCAGGTTGGAAAGCGGAAAAACCTTAGCGATTTACAATTTTGCTGTAAAAACACCCGATGAAAAAGTAAAAATCAAAAATGCCATCCTACCTTGAAATTGCGATGCAGGAGACTCGAGTCACTTCCAGCAATCGGACGTTTTCTGGCTGGACAAGACTGGAAGGAGGTGGTTCGTTTCGCAGCACTTTTTCTTGAAATCGTTTAGAACCATCTGAAATGAGAAGAAATTTATTAATGTCAAGAATAATGTTTCGAATAGATTGTAAAACAAATCACAGCTGTACTAGTTTAAACAGTGTCATATAAAGTCATTTTTAGTTTTTATCGACCCGAAACAATATAGAATCAAGCTTAGCTTATGGCTGCAGAAGATCTTTCTATCAGGGTCTCCAAAACAATAGAACAAATTGATACAGACCGCCCAAAGCTGCTGGAAATGTAATTGACAATAGTGTTTCCTCGTTATTTTCATTTAATGGCGACGAAGTAGTTTGAACTTGAAGTTGTAGAAATAGTTTGACGAAGGAGCACTGGTAACGTGAGCAATTTTCCATCTAATCAAGAAAGAATGGAAAACATTATTAGAAAAGGACATTTAATCATGGAACATAAGAAACAGACGATGAACAGACACGAGTTGACAGATGACAGAAACACGAAGTTTCGGTGGACATTGTGGTCTGATGGAAAACACAACCACAAAATTTTGTTATAATCGCGATAACCGCCAGACTATAAATAATTGAAAGGCGTCAAGTGAGCTACATCACGCAGAAATTGAAGGCGCCATTGAACGAAGATGAAGTTATCACTGTTAAGCTGCTGCCAAGTGGCTTAAAATCAAATTTGCAATGAAATGGTCGACTGTATTACCTTAAATGGATGAGAAAGTCGAACGTCGTAGCTGGAAAAGTCTCAATGTCAGGTATAAGGAAGAGCGGAAGGAAAGGAAGTCCTCGTGAATACACTCACCTTCTCATGAATGTACACGAGGACACAGTAAAAAGGGAAAGTCGAGAAAGAGTTGACTGACGTTGGATTGTCGGCTCCAAAAGATGATGAGGATAACTAGAGAAGAAAAAGACAAATTGAAGTGACAATTATTCGAACAGAATGTGATAGACCTAAGGCTACATAAGACTGCTGCTAGATTGACAAATTTCCCTCATCATCACTCAGTGTACAGTTACTGCTCGTCATAGGCTGTAGAGAAAAAAAGAAATCAAATAAATCTTGTGAATCTATCTAGCCCTTGGCAATTGAAATGGAATTCTTTAGTATTTTCACATTAGAGTTTATCAAACATTTTATTTGCAAAATGTCATACTAAGACTAAAGGCATCATATCCTACATTAACTCCCCTCTGATGAGATAACTGCTAAAATGAAAACACGAATTAGAAAGTGTTGCCAATTTGAACTTCAATCAGTACTGTGTAGCAACCAGTCGACCACGATATGTGAAAACTCCTAACTTATCTTCTCCTTCTACAAAGAAAAAATAGTTACCTCCAAAAATTAAAACAGCAATCACACAAACAGCTTCGTTGATAAGGAGGATCAAACCACGTGCAACTGTGAATTAGAACTTTGCAAACTCAGACTTCATGTCTTTGGAAAAACTAAGTCAAATAAGTAAATCAGAATTACATTTCTTTCTCCTGTAATGTACAATCTTTTAATTGAATTAAATTTACCAATAGAGAACTTCTATTATAGCCATTCGAATAGGTTACTTCTTATTGGATTCATTCAAGATTTCACGTAACATGTGTTAAACGCCTAGACCCGCCTACACCACGGTACAGCAGCAGCAGCAGACGATTACTTTTTCGCGCCACTAACTGCTGGTGTAGTGAGTCACCTAGCGGTAGACAGCGTTTCCAATTTATTCAAATGAAGAAAATATCAAAATAGCGAGCAAATCAAGTGCATTGTGAAATGCAAAGCGGCAAAGCTATGGCAGCAAGGAATCACAATCCGACATTGAATTCTTCTACAAGTCTACAACATGAAACTTTTCATCAGCATTAAATTTATCTTAACAACTTCTATGACAATCATGGCCTGACAATAACCACTCGACTACGAGAGCTAGTTTGTAAATCTAATAATCAGTTAATCACCTAAATGCTAAATTAGTAAATTGAAAGTAATCACCCGTTGAAGTTTGTTCCACCGGCTGCAACAGCAGACGATTTTTCTAACGCGGCACCGCCCACCTGATGGAATGAGCCACCTAGCGGTCGAAACTCGAAATCCTTTCGTTTGTTTATTAAAAAAAAAAAAATTCAGCGAAATCTTTGAACATCAAACCATCACCTAAATGATATAAATAGTTTAGCTACTATAAAATGTTATCTTTCTCACCGCAAGTCGTTAACCAAGTGGGGTAACTGAATCGAATAAATTTAGTACAGGTTTTCGGTTCTTACTTGGAAAGAAAGTAAAAACAGAAATCTAATTGAAAATACAAAAATCTAATTACAATTTATTTGGACTTTAATTAAAATAACCATATGCATGCAAAATCCAAGGTATAAAATGAAGTACAAACGCCTCTCTTAAATGATATAGGTTAAGAGGTCGGGTAGGTGAGTCGGACAAGGCGTCGCTCAGTAATCGAGGCACTTTGAGACGTGAGTTCGGTTCCCCTGGTGAGCATAATTGTTAATGCTCCCACACCCGCACTGGCGCACTCTCACCATTACTCACGAGAGATGTCTGCAGTAGGTCGGTCTAGCGTGTAAGGTTATTCTGCAGTCACTAACATTTCACCATATGTGTAATATGTCACTACATATCACTAACGTTCTGCATGACTTGGTTGAACGTTCACAACTAAGTACCTTATCATTGTAAGCGAAGAGACTGGGCACCCTTTCAGTTAAATGGGATCGGGGTCTATGGACTTGCGAGACCAACGTCTCTTCCTAGGCCGCTTGTTCACGCAAGCGGCCTAAGCAGAACTAGATGATGGGTGGAGATAAAAAAAAATAAAAAAATTCGAACGACCACCCGACGACCGCAGCTCACATCTTACCCGTTTCTTTTAATTTCTTTTTTTACTTTCAATGGAAGTTTGACGTTCAAGCAGCACCCTTCCTCTACCAATTGAAATTTTTGGCATACGTTGAAGTTGAACGATTATGGAATGAAATGTCGGATCATCGGGCAGAATTGCGGGGTCATTCTCATTTGTGACAAGATTGAAGCAACCACTGGCAACAGCTAGCAAGAGACGAAAAATGCCAAAACAACCAGACGGACATGCAGTGAAACGGCAGCTGTCGATTGTAACTATAATAAAAAATAGGAAAAATGGATGCACTAGGCTAAAGTAGTAAAGGAATACTAGATGACGGCGGTCATCATTGTTAGTTAAACAACACTTCAAGATGGTATTTTTTTTTTCAACTAATTTACGTAAATACTAAGGTCTGCAAAAGGGTCTCACAGCGACTTGACGTACCACTATGATCCCACCCACCCGTTTTGGATATGCAAATGAAGAATGAATATTCTGATTTCGACTAGCTGGTCCCAAATCAGGGTCAGGATCTTTTGTTTAACATTAAATTAAATGGAGCAAGAAATCAACAGTTGACTCCTCCTTCAAATTTCACTTCAATTGTTAACTCGTAGTCTGAAAGAAAAAACCTTTGGACACTCCCAAGAAATGATAATGGTAAATGTCCAATTCGTCGAAGATAAGTCATCGTCGGTCAGTGTGGCTCATGCCGCGACAAAGTTGAGCCAAAACTACGTCAATAGAATTTCTCTTCAAATTTCAATTTTCAGAGGTGAAATTAAAAGAGAAATTCAATTCAATTGAACCCACAATGCCTCAGCAGCAGGTATTCAATAACTAACTTTCAATTCCAAATCAATTTTTTTCAAATATTTCAAAGTTTCTCTGTCAGAACTAAACGGTCGAAACTTGAAATTAAAAATTGACAATTGGAAGAGAAAGTCATCCGGTTGGAATCCAGAGTCTAACAACTAGTCAACACACTGGCCCACTGACACAACAGAAACAAATGCGATTTCAATTTGTAAAGTCGCAGCCATCATTCGGTTGGAGGACATTTCCGTGTCGACGTTTGTCGCAATTGGACGAGAAATGAATTGACCAAAGAAATGCCACAAACAACAAAAGTCAGAAACTGAAATATCAATTCAATAATCTGGATTAAACAAGATCCAGTAACTGTTAATCGGAGTGGGTCCGGTATAAAAATGGCATCAAAGGGATATGCCCGACTGAATCTCCGTCGGCGGAAACCGAATCTTTTGCAAAATGTATTATTATTTTGGCCGTTAGGCTCATTTTGCTGAGGTATGACGTACAATGGGCTGACAGGCCTATTTTGCTATATACGCATTTTGCATTTTGATTATATACGACAGCAAAAAGGGCCAGACGGCCTAGTGAACGGCCTAAATGGCGGCATTGTTTGGTCATCACAGTGGGCCTTGTTCAGAAAACGCTGCAATAATGCCATCTCGGTGCACTTTAGTGTCCGATTGCATTAAATTCGTCACTCCACTACGTCTTACTTGATATAACTTAACAAATTTTTCGCCAAACTTTTCATACTATTCCTTGATATAGTCACAGATCTATCACCTGGACGCCATCCGACAAGACTTTGCAAAGACTGGAAAATGCAATTTGCAAATAGCAAAAGAATTATTCACGCCGACGATCTCATCGTTCGCATTAAGAAAAAAACAGTCTCTACACTAGAAGCATAAACCAATGGTAAGCCAATGAAATGATAATTGGGATACCCCAATCAGTTATTTGGATAAAATTGTTGACACGGTGGCAAATCAAATCAAAAGAATTTTAGAGTTGCAGCAAATTGGATTGTTCGACTACTGGGACCTGTGGTTTCGACCCATGCCTCCTCAATGCATGGAAAACACCCAAAACGGATACAAAAAACCGAAAAATAAACCAAAATCACTTTCCCTGAAAAATCTGGCTCCCTTTTCATTTTTCTCTGTGAGAAATTAATTTCCCTAACTCACTGTTGCTCTAGTAAACGTATAACTCCGTTCAAAACAAATGTTTGACGAACCACTGAGAGCTGTTTTACTATATTAAATCGGCACCACAAATCACCAACGAAATATCCATGTTAATAAAAAAGAAAATCTGGAATCCCTTCCAGATTGCCAAAGACTACCATCTTAACACAAGTGGCAAACCAGCCGAGTTCTCAATTCACTTATTAGACAGCCAATATTTTGCCATTTCATTTTTAAATGTTTTGAACAAAACGCGAAATAAAAAAAACTGCACAATAAAAAAGAATTCAGGATAGTCAATTAACAATTGACTTTTAGAAATTAAAAAGATTGGGTCAAAGTGACACAGCTGATGGCTCCGTCGCAGATCGAGTCTACATATAGAGGCAGCACTGCCGACTTGAGATTCAAATAGATTTCATCTGAGATTTTTCACCTGAACTTGCCAAACGCTTGCCAAAATCTGAAAAGAAAATGTTAGCGTCAGCTTGGTCATCTGTTGCGTCATATTTTTTCCCGGCGAAGAACTCATTTACTTCTGCCGAACAAACCATTCTGCTGAATAGGCAGCAGCCGCCGATACAAAACCAACACGTCGGCCAACCCTATCCCATCGGCATGATGCCCTCACCATACTACCAATACGAGACGGGCTATCAAATCAACCAAATGCCAAACGAGTGGGCTCAACAGTTCCCACAACAACCAGCACTGTACTACCAAGCACCTGACAGCCCACCTGACCAGTTTGTTGCCTCTCCAGCTTACGGATCGCAAGAAACAGTATTACCCGAACATCCGGAGGCATTGCAACAGCAATTCCACTACGGTCACTATTACCAGCAACCGCAACAAGGTCCTCCTCCCAGTCAATCTCTTTATCAAACATCTCCCGGATACGTCGAGACGGTTCCCGGTTGTGATCCCAAGAGTTTCAGCTCTTGCGCTTTCATGTTTCTACAAATACCAAAGTTGGAACGTCGTTTGGACCAAATGGAAAGGGAGAACCACAATCTGCACGATCAGCTAATGAAAACCAAAAGCGAAATACATGAGCTCCGTCTGTCGTCTGACGCATCAAGAAACGGAACCGAGTCTCGCGTGGGATTTGACAATCCGATTCCATCCATGCCGGAAGTCGGCAACTACAATCCCGTTTACGAGGCACCCAACTCGCTGGACAATCACATCGCGAACCAGATGCGACATCTGTCGGTGGCATTGGAAGAACAACAGCGGCTTTCGGAAAATGATTGTCCGGCTATTTTGCCAGCAAGATCTAATAACCAAACTCAATCGCAAAATGGCTACGAATTTGGTCAACATTTCCTGACTATAGAAGAAATAGGCGAGGCCGAGCACCACATATATACTGCAAACTGGCCGTCTAGTATAAACAACACAAATGCTGGCAGGCCAATTCCACCGATGGCTCAGCCGAGACTGCAGCCGATGCCTGGGCAATACAACTATACCGGATTCCCAAACAATCAGCGCAATGTTATCGATCCTCGTCAAAACTGGACTGAAATGAACTTTAAGCAGTAAACTTGCGATAAACCAACGGGACTGGAGTAGTTGAGCTGATTATCATTCTTATGTCTAACTCTTTCTGAAATTTGAATAAACGGGTTTTGTCCCTTAACTGATTTGTGATTGAATGTCTTAAACTTAACCATTAACTCAAAACGAACAGCAATGCTGCGATTTAAAAAGCGAGTTGGTTTGTGTCGTTTCGTAACTCTTAGCTAGCTTTAGATTAAGTAAATTTAAATAGATCAAATCAAGCTGGAAAAGTTGCTTACCTTATCGTCGGTGCTTCCTGGCTTTCTTCGACTCGGATAAAACAAATAGTGGTCCTTTATCTTCATGTGGCACGTCCTTCATTAAAAAAACATAAACAAAAGAGTGAACAGAAATTAAGGATCAATAAAATAGAACAAAACCTTTCACAGATTATTAAACTTAAGTTTAGATAAAGAAGTAAAACAACCATTGATCCATTTCTTATTGCTAAGAGTTACCGTTGTTGATTCGCTTGTACGGGACGTTTTAAACAGAAACATTATACCAGAACCCGATATTTGGTTGGGGCTAAATCAACAGTACCTGAAACATTGATCGTCACCATAAAACCAAACACGTAACTAATGAGCAAACTTTCGAGGCATAAATTTGTAAGTACTAGAACATGAATGACGTCAAGGCTTTGCTTTAGATTTCCCAAAGTTCGAACAAATTACTGAATCGAACCGGCCCATCACTACAGAGAAAAGTTATGCGAAATGCAATTTACACGCGTGAATAAAACAATCGCGTATCGACATCTGACTATCGTTCGAAACGAAAAGCAGTTTGACAGATTGCAGATACTAACGTTATATAAGATGATCTCTCATCTACTCTTGAGGAGTCTTCGTTCGCCACGATCAACGAAAAGACAATTTCACATTGTGGAAGTTAATCAAATCAGGATATTAAAAAAGATCCCGATTTGGGATTTGCATTGGCTGGAGGTATTTAGGGAATATCTAACGAATTGAGTTGGTCTTGACAACGCATAAAAAAAAGGCTTATTTAACTTTAACTACTATGCGGTTTTCAATGTTACCTTTGCTCATTTGGTTGGCCGTTTCAAGTTGTGACTCAACTACGACGAATTTGAATTCCGTCTCGGCACCTTCGCGTCATCTGGTTAGTAAAAAAGTTTGTGATTTATTTCTTTACATTTTTACTGAAATGAATTTCCTCGAAAATAACTACCTGGACTACCTGGATGGGGCACAATTTAATTATCTCCATTGTAGCCTCGTTGGCATGGTAATCCAAAAGGGACCTTGTCAGGGCCACTCAAAGGAGGCGTCGCTCTAGAATACCTGTCGACCAGATTGAATTTCACGTAATGCAATTTTACAAATCATTGGAAGTTATAGCAATATAGAAAAACATACCTATATCTTTCATTTCACAGGTACGAAATGGTCCGAGTGACTGAAAACAGACTGGAACCACCGGAAAATGGGCGGGGACTTTTCAGCTATCTGTTTGATAAAGTTGAGTTTGATTCAATCAACAGGCAACCGCTGGCAACAGACGAAAAATGCCAAAACAACCAGACGGACATGCAGTGAAACGGCAGCTGGCGATTGTAACGATAAGAAAAAATGTGAAAATTAATGCCCCATAAAGTAGGAATACGGATAGAAAATAAAAAGAAGGGATGTGATTAATCAAATTTAGGAATAGCAAATGAAGGTGGTCATTATTGTTAGTTAAACAAAAACACTTCAAGATAGTATTTTTTTTTTCAACTAATTTACGTAAATACTAAGGTCTGCAAAAGGGTCTCAGAGCGACTTCCAAAATCAGGGTCAGGATCTTTTGTTTAACATCAAATTAAATGGAGCAAGAAATCAACAGTTGACTCCTCCTTCAAATTTCACTTCAATTGTTAACTCGTAGTCTGAAAGAAAAGAGTCTTTGCTGGACACTCGCAAGAAATGATAGTGGCCAAAACCAACGTCAATAGAATTTCTCTTCCAATTTCGATTTTCAGAGGTGAAATTAAAAGAGAAATTCAATTCATTTGAAATTACAATGTCTCAGCGGCAGGTATTCAATAACTAACTTTCAATTCAAAATCAATTTTTTAAAAATATTTCAAAGTTCAGAACCAAACGGTCGAAACTTGAAATTAAAAATTGACAATTGGAAGAGAAAGTCATCCGGTTGGAATCCAGAGTCTAACAACTAGTCAACACACTGGCCCACTGACACAACAGAAAGAAATGCGATTTCAATTTGTAAAGTCGCAGCCATCATTCGGTTGGAGGACATTTCCGTATCGACGTTTGTCGCAATTGGACGAGAAATGAATTGACCAAAGAAATGCCACAAACAACAAAAGTCAGAAAATGAAATATCAAGTCAATAATCTGGATTAAACAAGATCCAGTAGTGCCTGTTAATCGGAGTGGGTCCGGTATAAAAATGCCATCAAAGGGCCCGACTGAATCTCCGTCGACGGAAACCGAATCTTTTGCAAAATGTATTATTATTTTGGCCGTCAGGCTAATTTTGCTGAGGTATGACGTACAATGGGCTGACAACAGGCCCATTTTTCTATTGGCAAAATCTATGCCCATTTTGCTTTATACGCATTTTGCATTTTGATTATATACGACAGCAAAATGGGCCAGACGGCCTAGTGAACGGCCTAAATGGCGGCATGGTTAGGTCATCACAGTGGGCCTTGTTGAGAAAACGGCAAAAGAATAAAACTCTTTTCCACCGGCAAAAAGAGTCAATTTAGTCGTTGACCTGGCCGCTAGTCTGTGCGAAAACCACAAGAATCGTCAAATCTATTGTCAGCAATGGATCAAATACAATCAACAAAAGACACAGTCTCTTAGTACAACAGCAGCTCCAGGTTTCCTTGAGTCAAGAGACTTTGACTTTTCAAAATCAAGAGTGGACATCAAGGCTTTGAAAATTTCTTTTGAAAATCAACATCTTTTGTAAAATAAAATTCTCACTTGTTTTGTTGGAGATCGTTCCGACCGAGACATGCACAAGATGACATTTAAAATTTTCTTTTCAAATATTCGTTCTCGTCTTATATTAAAAATCCAATAAATGAGTTTTGTCTCAAAAATTGTTATTCCATTTTTACTATCTCAGTTTTTAATAACAGACATTGTTTTCACCACGCAAGTTCCGCCTCGTTTAAAAAAGAAATGTGGGCTCATCGATCAAATCCTCTTTCTTTAAAAAGACTCTTTGACTCGTATCAATAAAAACATTAACAACTTCAGGGACTCCCCCCCCCCCTTCTAACATTATTGGGGGAGCCGGATACCTGCAGTAGATCGGTTAGTGTAACGAAATATATTTAAATTGTAGTAAAAATTCTTCCATCATTGCCTTAACAATCAAAATCACATCGTCCTCCTTTATGCCAACCGCTTAATAGGTGGCACTGTTGGTTATTGGTCTGTGCTGACAAAAATGCCTTAAGAATAACGCGACAGATTAGAGTGAACGACCGCAAGATATTGGCTAGTTTTCCTGGGATTACAGGACTCGACACTCGACGCCAATAACGCAAATGGGGATTTCCACTATGATGGGTCTAAAGACATTAGTTTGTGGTTTTCTGAAATCGTCAAATTAAGAAATCTTGTGACTTTGCGAATAACGGACGTTAGCTAACGCGTTATCAACCATTACCCGGGTTTCACCATGTCAATGATTTCTACGGGGATTCAAGTGCCCTATTGAATTTTGATCTGGTAATTGATTGAAATGTAAAATGTCAGCTTTCGAGTTCCATTTGCGATTGTTTTGGGCATTTTCGTCTCTCAATTGTCGATCACGTACTTTAGAATTCACTTAAAAAGCTATAACAGCAGACATTTTTGCTATTTTTTGCCTATCCTAATTAAAAAAAAAAAAAAAAGAACGAAATAATGAAAGAGAGCAAGTTAGCGGTGCCCAATAGTGGCTACGTTAACGAACTGTTTCGTTATTCGATCGTAGAAGTTATTGGACTATCGCTAATTAGTCATTACAAATAAGTGGCAAAATTTGGTCGTCTACTTCTTGCCTTATTTGAATGGTAGGGCACTGCTCATCGGTACGACAGAACTCAAATTGGATGGAGACAAAATTCACATTTTTAGTCTTTCTACTGTATAATTTCCGCATGAATATTGTAAGCGTCAAATTGCAATTTAAGCCACTCATTTAGATTTCATCATTATATCCATCGGAAATCATGGTACTACCCCTCATATACCACAAGAAATTTTGAGCAATGTAATCGGTCACCTTTTCAGTTGAGACTCGACCAATTACCGAAAAAAAAAACAAGAAATCAAAAAACATCCGCTTCCACATTTTCACCGTGGAAGTACAATTTCAAACGTTTCGATTATGACGGGAATTGTTAATAGACATTTTACACATCAAACTCAAACTTTACTGCGAGGCATTCAACTGACTTGATAACAGAAAAGAACGATACAATAAAAAAAAGCGACAAATATTTGAACAAATTGACGTCGAAAACCCAACAAATGCTTTTTGTTGCTAGCTAAAGTGAATCCGAAACAAACAAGCCAAACACTAGCTCATCGTTCCCTGACGACTCCTCCGTTTATCTCAATAGGATAATTTGATAAATAAGTAAACATTGGATTTCCCCTTGCCCAACAAATCAGGGTCACCTTCTATTGAAGGTGTTACATTCTAATTATGCAATGATTCCTTACAAGAAACACACATCTTCCCTCGTGTTCTACTACGGTATTAACTAAGTTGGGGTATGTCGACAATAAAAGAACGAAAGCCCAACACACGTTCAATATCAATTAACGTGGAAATATGGTGGATTGGCTTGATTCAAAGGCTGATCAAAATCCCCAAAGATAAAGCGAATGTTGGGATGAGCTCGTTATCTGGATCAGGGAGGACTATAAATGAAAATGCCCGATGCAGCCAAGGATGGCCAGTTCAGTGAAATCAAAATTGGAAACAATTGCCTTTACTGGTGTTTTTCCGTAAGAGAAAAAAAAATTCCCGTAGACATTCCAAAGAAATGATTGCCATTTCAAAAGTAAATGTCCGATTCGTCGTTCTGTTGCTTTTGGGTTGGTCATCAGTCAGTTCGGCCGATGCCACACTGCATTTGGAGGACCAATTGCAACAGTTGAGCCAAAACTACGTAAATAGTCTTTCCTTTTTAATTTTGATTTCTAACTAACTCTTGTCAAATTTTACTCGAAACTATTCAGATGCAATTCAAAGAATCGGTAGAGGCGAAATTCGAATCGAAACTTCATCAACTTGAAGCCAAAGTTTCTCAGCAGCAGGTATAAACCTCTCCAACTTTTAATTCAACCCCAAAATCTAAAATCAATTACTTCAAACTGCTTCTGTGATTCTGTCAGAACCAAATGGTCCGTCAACTCGAAATTAAAAATAGGCAACTGGAATCCAAAGTCATCCGGCTAGAATCCACAGTCCGCCAACTAGAATCGGTAATTGCCCTACAAGAAAACACAGCGGCGTCGAAAAGTGTCGACCCGCTAACTGAGAGAAGCTCCATCCCGAGGACGTGCAGAGAAGTCCGTCTAGCGGACCCATCCCTCGATTCCGGCATGCACTGGATCGATCCGGACGGACAAGGCGTTGGGGATGACCCCATTTACGTCCATTGCGACATGACTACAGGTATACTACCGACACTGGGAAAATGTGATAAAACAACTTTTTGTGTCCTATTCTTTTCCTTTGAAAAGATACGACATCCGTTCCACACGACAGCGAAGGACCAATAGACGTGGGCCACTGTGCTGATCCGGGGTGTTACTCAAAGGCCGTGACGTACAACGCAAGTCTCAGACAGATGACAGCGTTGGCGAATTTGTCTAGCGAATGCCATCAGTCAATTAAGGTACGATTAGGAAGAAACAATTAATTGAACAAAAAAAAAATAAAAAATAAAAATATTATTCGATACGTATACGACATTCTAGTACGATTGCTTCTACGCCCCATTCGAATTTGACGGCATCACATTTTCCTGGTGGAACGACAAAGACGGAAACGACAAATTCTTCTGGGCCGGCGCCAACACGGACGTCCACACCTGCCAGTGCGGCATCGACGGAAATTGCGTCGAATCTTTCACCAAGTGCAACTGCGACTCCGCTGCTCCGGTGCAATTAGCCGATAGCGGTAAGATGATTTCAATTTAAATGATTGATTTTATTCTCGCTTTAGATAAACCGATTCCAACTCGATACAATTGAAATGCAGGAGTCATTAATGACAAGGAGATCCTGCCCGTCACCCGTTTGAATTTCGGCCGAACTGGGCAAGAGTATTCTTCTGGTGTTCACACACTGGGCCGATTCGAATGCACCGGACAAGTGGCCGTCACTGGAATGCCGACGTCGTGCGAAGATCTTTGGAGGATCGGCCACACCCTGAGTGGATTTTATTCCGTTAAAGGAGCAAAAATGGTCGAAAGCGTTTACTGCGATTTTTCAAAACTACCAAACGAAGCAGGTACAGTATCTCTTATTTTTAATAGTCTACGCATTTCTAATTCAATTAAATGGATGACAGGTTTCCAGAAATGGATAGGATACGATGACGTCAAGTCGGCGCCGGTCTACTTCTACGTCCAGCGGAATTCTGCCTTCAACACGGCAAATGTCCCAATCCCTTTCCAGGTTTCCCGACTCAACATCGGCAACGCCATGGATTTGTCGACAGGGAAATTCACGGCACCTGTCCCGGGAACGTATTTCTTCTCTTTTACTGGACACGCCCAATTTCCCACGTCGTCATCTATACTTAGTTTAGAAGTAGGTCTCTATCTGAACGGGAATTTCATCGGGTGTGGGTTTGTGGAAGAGTACAACACTTTATACGCACAAGAAAGTCCGTTGACTCTGCAATCGACGCTCAGTTTACAAAAGGGAGATCAAATTTGGTTGCAGATCAAATTAATATCAACGGGCGTGAGTCTCTTCGATAATTATGCCATATTTCAAGGGACCCATTTTACGGGATAAATTTTGGAAGAAGAACTTATTTTTTAAACATGGTGTGAGATGGGAAATCAATTGATTTTTATCATCTGGAAAATAAAAATAAAAAATTTGTAACTCGCAAAACTAATCTGTGAGGGCATCTTATTGAGTTCGGGTTCACTTGAGATCGATGCGAGTTCTGTTTCTTTAAAAAAGCAAAAAAGGTCCATTGACAACGGGTCCGATGAAATCAAGTAGCCAGACAAGCAAAGGAGAAAAATAAGATATCAGCCCAACCAAGTGAGAAGCCCAACAATATCTCAACGATTTGTTGCACGGTTTCTGATACAAGCCTGGCTATCAAAAAGTCGGGAGACGAATTTTAAATCTTTGCCTTTTTTTCAATAAGCTGGCTAGGAAATTGCAGTGTAGCAGTTTGATGAATTAGATGTAACCACTACCAAATGGGACAGTGAACGACCGGACCACAAATTCGCATTTGCCTGAGGAAGCCCAACCCATCTTTTAGAGGAGAGAGAAGTGTCTGCAATAAGTTGGCCTAGTGAATGAGGCTCAGGTGATTCTGTTCCCCACTAAGAGCCTTATCATCAATGCTGGCGAAAAGACTGGAATAGCAACTGCATCAAATACGATTGGGGTTCTCAAGAATAAGGCCCATGTCTTTTCCCAGGCCGAATGTTTACGCAAGTTCGGGCTAGAATAGCCGGAGCTAACAATAAGCCGAACGACCACAGCTTGTACAGTCTCGTCCCGTTTGTTTCATTATTTTCCCTCAAACTACAGCGAAGCCATGATCCTCACTTTTGGCAATATTTGTTCGCCAATACATCAGCAAAGAAATCAAGAGAGCTGTTTCCCAATGAAGAATCGCGGTCACAATAATTCATTGAGAAAATGCAAGCGCAGTTAAGTCACATTTGTGTCCTTCGTTTTCGGGAGGAATAATCAGATTTCAATGGGACCCGGATTAACCATGTTAAAGAAGGTCTTATCAAAAATTTGCAAGCAACTTATTTGAATACACACACCAATTAGTGTTGCGCAAAACAAAATACGTGCAACAAACTGATGTTCCAAAGCAGGAACTTGACACGTGCAACCATTTTCAGAGTCTTTGAGATGAAACGCGATTGATTCTTCGACACGCCAGACACGAATTTCGTTCACATTTTGGGCTTGCAATTCAAACCAAAAAAACTTTCCTTCATTTCCTGGAATGGACTGGAAATGTAGACTCATAATCTTTCCAATTAAATTTGCTACACAGCCATTAGTCCCAGATAGGACCAACAGACGTGCCATTAAATGTCAGATCAGGAAGTTATTCCACCGCGGAATCCTACTAGAAATGAACTACAGGTAACACCAGGTCGGCCGATGAAAGGAAAGCGGCCAGTTCACAATGAAAACAAATACGGAAGGCCGAGAGATAAAAGAAGATGGGAATCAGAATACTGCACCGTAAGTAAGTAAACCGACATTTATACCACATGAATGACAAAGAATAACTGGTTCCTACCTTGGAATGAAGCCCTAACGACCAGCACCGGCGAATTACCAGCCTCGACAGCCTCGTGATCCTGTTACTGCTGTTGGCATCTGCTATTCTCGTTCTACTTTCAGGTGCCATTCTGTCTCGACAGCCGGCAATGGATATCTGCAACCATTTGGAATAAAATATATATTGAAATGACAGTGAAAAATGCGGAAAAATGTACAAAATGCCCAAACATGGTACATATCTTAAGGGCAGAGATCACAAGAATTTTGGCGAAAAAGATAGAAAACGATTTGATTATTTTAGACCAACAGTTTATCAAAATCAAGTTTGTGATTGGAGAGGTTTTAATAAACGAAACTATTCTACAGCAGCAGAATTGCACCACGTTGAATGCAAACAGTCTAGTTGAAACGCCAAATTCACGGCACCCGCCCCAGGAACGTATCTTTCTTCTCGTTTACTGGACACGCCTAATTTCCCGTATCGTCATCTATACTTAGTTTAGGAGTAGGTCTCTATCTCAACGGGAATTACATCGGGTGGGGTTTTGTGAGAAAGAGTACAACAGTCAAACTAATCAAGAAAAATCGTTGACTCTGCATTCGACACTTAGTTTACGAAAAAGGGATGAAATTTGGCTTCAGATAAAATTCATTTCGACTGGCGCGAATCTCTACGATAATCCTAATGACAATTGGACCCACTTTGGAAGAAGAAATATTATTTTAAAAGTGTTGTAGGTAGGAAAATAAATCAACTTTTGATCACGAATTCACAACAAAATAAATTCAAAAAGCAATTCAAACACCCAGTATTGTGATGGCATCGACTGAGAGTGGGTTCAACCGAGATCAATTTGAGTTCTGTATACTTTAAATGAAGAGAAAGGTCCATTGGAAAAAAGGTTCAGATGCAAACAAATAAAAAAAATGTGTTTCAGCCCAACCAAAGAAGTTGCAACCCATCAACCTCCCTCTTATAAAGAAAACGACTTAGTGCAAGGCTTCTGATATAAGCTGGCCATTGAAATATGGGGAGACGAGTATATCACAGCTAATAAGTCGTTTTCATGAAAATAAAAATATGCAATAACTGTCACGCGAACGATTTCAAAATGTTAAAAAAAAAAGGGCTAAAAAAAATTTTAAACACAAAATTTCGACTAGGAATTACCAATTCTAATCGAAAGAGGTCGGGCAGATTTATAGCCGATTTATAGCCCGCGGAATCGTTCGTTCAATTCAGATTTTTTGTGACATCATTGCAGCCAAAAATAACAAACAAAAAAACAGCAGGTACAAATGGCAAAACATAACAATTGCAACGACAAGGAAAATGGCCAGGTCAGATATGAAAACGGGTTGGTAAAATGAAGGAGGGGATTAATCAACTCAAGGAAGTGGTGGACATTAGCTTCAATCACCAACAAAAGTCAAAAGATAATTGGGGCCTACCTTTAAATGAAGCCCCAGTAACGACAGCATTGACATCTCTGTGATCTTGCTGGTGTAGCTGAGTTGTTTTTCTTGTGTTGTTCTTACTCGAAAGCCAGCAATAACTGTAACAATGTGATAGAAAACATTGAAATTAAAACCAGCGAATAACTTAAACCAACATGCCAAAACAATTGAATCACCACAAGAGCACAGATCACATAAATATTTGTGAAGTAAATTCTAGAGAAAGCGAAATGGCTAAAAGTGTCTTGGCAATTGTAACAGAATAAAGTGATTGATTGAAAAGGGTCAGCAACTACAATACCTATAGAACCAAGGCATTTCAGTAATGCTCTAGATTATTGTACTCTCCCTGTCTCAAGGTTCAAGTTTGTTAATTGCTACAGGCCAGAGAAACACGAAAGTTAATTGATTCCTAAAATTATACAACCAGAGAATTGCCATTACATATGTTTGCAAACTACTACAGAAGTGCTATGTGCCTCCATCTTATTAAATAGATTAAATAAATGGCAAACCTAGGAATCTCTTTAAATCATGATTCAAATAAACTGACGATTAGTTCGTGTCCATCCACGAGGTTCAACTTTTTCTCAGATTGTCACCCCTATTATCTAAGAAACGGTGGAACAGTTTACACAAGAATGAAACAGAGAAAACTTTGTTTTCACCTTCAGGCTTCAGCATGTCCATTGCAAATAGGAAATCTAATGATTTTCTCGAATCTCCAAAAATTATCGACGAGCAAGACGTGTTAAGTCGACCAGCACCTCAAACCACCAACGTGAAAATGAAGCGGGAAAAATGGAAATTGTTCCCGATTTCAGTTCAGGGTTGCCGCATTGGCCAGTTAATCAAATATTTTCGAGAATCAAAAATTGGTCGCATGGTGGCGCTGACGTAGGTCTCATCCCCGTTGTTTTCATTGGACGTAATCTGTGCGACTGTCAAATGTCAGTGACAGAGACATAATTTCTAGTGTTTTAGTTTCTTTTTTTATTGTGAAACCAGGGAAACTGATAACAACGATGAAGTGAAAACAAATTCTTGGCCCGCATTTTCTCATTCTGCCAATCAGATTGATGGCGAAAAGATGCTTCCCCATGACGTAAATACCCAATCACAAAGTCCCTCTTTTTAAGGTTCGAGAGACGAAATATCTCATGTAAGTTGTCCCTCAGTGATTGTTATTATTTGGGGTGGAAATATAAACTAATGATTTGATCACATTTGTGGCTTGCAGAAAATGAATGCCATGAAACGGTTCCTGCTTGGCTCCAGTAGCCAGGCCGCACAGACGGAAGCTAGTCAGCAGGCTGGAGCCAACACTTGTCCTCCAGTTGCCAATTGCGCCACAACAGAAATCGTTATGGGCATCAAACCCTCCCCATCTCAGCACGCAGCCCTCAGCCTCACCCATCTACGCAAACTGTTTTCTGACTTCAACTCGGTGGCCACCCAGGCCATGACGGAAGCAGATAGGGAGAGCAGGATGTACAGCATGCTGCCCCTCTTTTGCCGTGTCTTCTCCCACTGCCCAGCCTCTGAAATGCTGGAGAAATTCCCCGAAGTGGGCAGCTTCTGTCAGCAAGTGTCCCGTTTGGCCGTGTCGGAAATCCGACGGCGGGCGTCCAACCAGTCGACTGTGGCCGCCAGCCAGGCCATCGCCAGTTTCCTCGAAATGGAAGAGTCCAGCACCAACGCCACCCAGGAATCGAACGGAAACGGCTGGATGTTGCTGACCTGTCTCAACTTGCTCTCACTGGGCGGTCCCGGCTTGATTGAAATCATGACGGCCGCCTCTGTTCCTTCAACGTTAGTCAAGTGTCTCTACTTATTCTTCGATCTTCCCGATCTGGAAAACCCCGACACGGCCCCGCCGGGCTGCGAGTTCACTCCCAGGGAGCGGAGGCAACTTTTGCAGAAATCCTTTGGCCAGGTCTTATTGATTTTAAAATTGTTTTTTCTGCCAGGCTCTCAGGAGTTAATCAAGTCATTTCAATTGCAGATGCTCGTTAGATTGTGCAGCGTCCCAGCAGCCACGGAAGAGCTGGCCAGGAAAGACGATTTGACACTTTTGTTTTCGGCCCTGAGCTCCTGGTGCCCTCAGCACAACCTTTTATGGAGGAAAAATGCCAATGAAGTGCTGGTCGTGTTGACTCGACACGGATTGACGGCCCTCGTTCTCGGCTACATCCACAGTAATTGGCTTTCAAGTTTCCTTGTCGTGTTCAATTGTTTATTATTCATTGATGATTGATTCCGCCCTGGACAGATAAAGGCTGCGTCTCGCTCTGCGTGGAGAACATGCAAAAGGCTTCAGGCGATTTGCTGCCGCTGGAAGTGGTGGAAATGTTCGCCACCGTCTTTTGCCTGTTGAAAGATTCGGCCGACGTGACGCAAACGCTTTTGGACGATTTTCGCAGTTGCCAGGGCTACAGTTTCCTGACCGAATTTTTGCTCAGGTGAATTGACACATTATGGCCATTTGGGTTAGATTTTTAATTGTTAATTGGTTTTGTGTGGCCATTGGCAGGGCGGAACACGACACGGTCGTGGAATCTCAAGAGGCTCTGAGGAATTTGGTTTTCCTGGTTTCGTCGTTGAGTACGTGCGGATTTCACGAAGTCCGTCCCATGGCCTTTTCCACCGGATCTCTTTTTCAATTGCCAAACTTTATCACCCCCACTCCGCTGGGCAAAGGTATATCCACCAGCCTTTTAATTTGATTTGGTTGTTTTATCATTTTTTGATTGGGATGTCCAGGGTCGAGCGTGAGGAATATCCCGGCGTTCCAGGTGTTGCACAGCGCTTTCATCAAATCATCAACGTCGACTCTTTCCTCGGTGATCCTGGACGCCGTTTCCACCATTTTCCACTCTGATCCGGCCAATTATTTCATCCTCGAGTCGCAAAACACTTTGAATCAGTTTGCCGAAAAGATTCATTTGAAAGGAGCCGAAGTTCAGGTATCATTTCAACTAGTACTATTTGGAAAATTTTGGACAATGTCAACATTAATTTTCGGGTTGTTGAATTGTGCAGGAGAAATATTTCCGACTGCTGGAATTTGTGGTTTTCCAGCTCAACTACGTCCCTTGCAAGGAGCTGATTTCCCTTTCGCTTTTGTTGAGAAATCACGCAGCCAATTACACGCAGTGCAGTATTCAGTGCATGGTCGTCCTCCTCACCATTCTGAGGTACTCTATGCTCTTTTATCGATCCTTGTGTCCTCAGCCCCATTCCCGACTTATTGATAGTCGAGGGTTAGAGTACTGGTTCCTTCCTTTTGTCGCTGGGCTATTATTACTCACGCTGGATCGATATCACCCACATTGGCGGCATACAGACCAATTGATTGATCCTCATTTTTTGTTTCATTATTTTAGGCATCACGCCATCTTCAAGGATGTCTACCGCGAAGTGGGATTGCTGGAAGTCCTAGTGACTTGCCTCCAGCGCTTTGCCTCGGTGATGAAATTGAAATTGGACGGCAGTGACGGGCAGCAGGCCATCATCAAAGAAGAGCCGGACCGCGAAAGAGAATTGGGTTATTTAGTGATGGAAGGCCTGGGCGTCCTCTTGGTGGGCAACGCCAACAACGCGGCCGTTTTCCGTGAGTCGGGCGGCGCCCGCTGCGCCCACAATCTCATCCCCTACACCGACTGCCGCCGGGAAGCTCTCTGCCTGGTCCAGCAGCTCATTTTGAGCACGGGCGGTGACGACGATATGGGCACCGTCCTGGGTCTCCTCCAATCGGCGCCCGCCACCGACCTGGCCCTGAAAATGGACATTTTGAAATCGCTGCTGACCTGCCTGAGGGAGAGCCACCGGACCAGGACCATGTTCCGTAAAGTGGGCGCCTTTGTCTACATCATGTCGGCCCTGGTCTCGATGGAGGGCTGCCTCCATCCCGATCCGGCCCAGTCGGCCTCCAGCTCGTCCAATTGGGATTCCCTGACCCCCGTCGAGATCCTGCGGCTCCTGCACCTCATTTTCAACACGCTCTGCGTGGCCATGCGCTACGAGCCGGCCAACGCCAAGTTCTTCCAGCAGGAGATTTGTGGCCCGTCTCTCTGCGACACCATCCGCCTGCTGGGCTGTTTCGACCAGACCCGAACCTTTGACTCGCCCGACGAGCCGGAAGACGGCGATCCACCCCTCCAACAAGTCGGAGGATTGCACCAAATCTTTAACCGAGGCGTCCAGGATTTCGAGCAAGTTCCCAGTTAAATCCCAGTCAATCGATCCATTTTTACTTTTTATTATTTCTGCAGGGAAGAAGAAGTCAAGGACAAGAACCGGTCGCTGGTCAATGCCACCCTGGTCCTTCGACTCCTTTACGATTTGGCCGTGGACTCGTACGATCGGGCCCAACAGTTGCCCGTCTGCTGCTCGGCCGACGGCAAAACTATTCCACGGAGTAAAAGTCTCAGCGATAGTGACCCGAGTGTCGCTCTCAGGAGGCCGGTGAATCTCAATCCCATCAGCGCCAATCCGGATCCTATTCTGGTCCATCCCGGCGTCGTCCTGGCCATGTTCCAGCTCCTGCCTTCCATCTGGACGCCCGAGAACGTCAAGGCCAGCAAGAGTCTCCAGCTCCTGGTGACGGACATTATCCAGTCGCTGACCCACTCGGAGCGCAACGTCCAAATCCTTTGCGACGCCGGATTTCCCTCAGAGATCCTGAAATACGCCAGTTCGGTCCTCAATGACGAGTCCCGTCACCTCCACGGACCCCTGCTGACCGTCCTGGAGCAGCTCGTCCGCCAGGCCCTCGAGCCTAAAGACTTGAGGGCCTTTCTGCGGATGGGCGATCCTTTGAATTGCCTCCTGCCGGAATTGAGCGATCCCAAAACGGCGCAGACCAACAGCAACGGCGCCCCACTGCCCTTGTTCCGCTTGAAATCGCTAGTGTCCATGTCGACACCCAAGGACGTGGGCAGGAGCGGCCACCAGGGAGTGGCGCTGTCGCCTCCGCCCTTTGTCGAGTTCGACATGCAGCCGGAAGGATTCGGATGCCTTTTCCTCCCGTCGGTGGCGCCCCAGTGTCAGCACGGCGGAGTCGGTTCGGGATCCGGTGGCGGAGGAGGCGGTGGGGCTGGACAAGGTGCCGCCGGCCAAAACGGCTCATCCGGCCAAGTGATTATGGGCGGAGTGGGCAGCGGAGGCGACCGAGTCTTTCCGGCCCCAACGGGTATGAGCTACTCCACCTGGATCTGCGTCGACAAGTTTAGCGATCCCCGACTGGACCCGCACGGCATTCGGCTCCTGACGCTGGTCAGGAATGTCATGGAGCGGCCGGACGACAATTTGGTCTGTTTGAGCGTCGTCTTGTCGCCCAGGGACAAGGCTTTGCTGGTCAGCACCCAGGAAACTCCTTTGCCCAAAGGTGAAATTTTATTTTGAACCTCCTGGGAATTTTAATTGAATCCAATTGAACCACCAGGATCGAGCGATTGGGAGCCGGAAGTGTCGGGTGATTTCGGTGCTCGGATTTGGAATCCCGATCTGATCCAGGAAGGACATTGGCATCACTTGGCCTTGGTCTGGAGCCGGGCCGTTTTAAAGAATTCCCAATTTTCCCTCTACATTGACGGCCAGTTGGTCTACACGGGCAAAGTGAGGATCGCCCTTTGTTTTGATTATTCCATTGAATTTTTATTTCAACTAATTTCACTTTTTAAAATGCGCAGATGCATTACATATCACAAAATCCGGGCGGAGGAGCGGCCAACTTGACGGTGGCCTCGTCCGTTTTCGGTTACATCGGCACGGCGCCGTCATGGCGACGCCAATCGAGGCTCGTCTGGCGCCAGGGTCCGTGTCATCTCGTCGAGGACGCCTTCAACCCTCAGGTGGTCCAGTGGATTTACAGGATCGGCCCCCACTACGTCGGCAGCCTCCAGGCGCCGCAACTGCCCGGCTCGGCCGAGGCTCTGTGCTCCTTGGTCAACGAGGAGCGGATCGTTTTCGGTCTCAACGCCTCGGCCATGAGTCCGTTGACGTTGGCCAAGATCCGCAAAGTCTACCGCAAGACGGACTCGCGCTCCGTGGCCAAACAGCTGGGCATGTCGTCGCACGAGAATGCCACCCCCATCCGGCTGCTGCACAACGCGGCTGGGCATCTTTCCGGTCCGGCCAGGACCCTGGGCGGAGTCGTCATCGGTTACCTGGGTGTCCGAGTCTTTTGCCCGCGGCCCATCTGCACCACGATGCAGGCTGTTGGCGGCTGCAACGTCCTGTTGGGCCTAGTGGCCATGGCGACGGACGTGGAGAGCCTCTACGCCTCGGTCAAGGCCCTGGTCTACGTGGTCAAGTGCAACGGGCAAGCCCAGCACGAGATGGAGCGCATCCGCGGCTACCAGACGCTGGCCTACCTCCTCAAGCGCCACAAGGCCTGGCTCAACAACCACATCCTGCAGCTGATCCTGGTCCTGGTCGGCTTTGAACAGCACAACAACAAGGCCGGCAACGAGCCCAACAACAGCCTGGCCTTTAGGGACCTGCTGGCCGATCTCGATGTTTGTTTTTCTTTAATTATTTCAAGTTTTTACTTTGAATAATTTGGACTTTTTTTTTTCCAGGTGTGGAGAGATACGGTGGACGATTTGTTAAAAGTTTTGTTCGACTTGTTTTACCGGATGGCGGCCGAGAGCGGAACAGACGGCCGGAGTAACACGCGCTATTTGCGCGACCTGAACCTGGTCGGCCGTCTGCTGCAGATTCTCCATCACGAAAATCATCACCCGGGCGGAGGGGTCGTCGCAATACTCGGCGCCAGTGCTCGAGAAACCCTCTGGAACCTTCTCGGCTGGCTCTTGCACAACAATCCTCGCCCAGTCGACCTTTTGCTGTGAGTTGTTTGATTTTCTTTCGCATTATTCGTCGCTAGATGGCGTCTAGTTTGACGTTTGACCGCTAGATGGCGTTGACGATTGTTTTTGTTTTCATTTCGATCGTCAAACAGATTCGGCCAGTATTTGGCCACCACTCTGCCCGTCTGCGTCAACGATGACAAGAATACGAGCAGCGATGACGGGAAGCTGGACGACAGTTCGCCGGCAGCTTTGGTGGCAAGTCGAAATGAAGGTCTGACTCTCCTCTTCAAGCTGCTACTCGTCCACGACAAGGGCGTCATCAATCAGACGTGAGCCATTCGTTAATGTTTTGCCCAAATTGTTCCAAATTGAAAATGTCTTGTTGATTTCAGGTTCGCCGAAGAGTTTCTTCGCGTGTTGGGTTTCGATTGGCTGCTGCTGTTCATGCAGCCACAAGTCAAGTCATCCAGCGTCATCCTCTCTGCCAACTGCCTCCTCCTTCTGCTCTCCAACCAGCAGTCCCTCGCCAGATTCCGTGAGGGGGTCAGCACTGGGGCCGGCTGGGCTCGTTCCAGGGATCTCATCACCTCTCAGGGGTTTGCGTCTGGTGCAGGGGCTGCAGGCCCCCTGCGTTTGGTGGGCAGGACCTTCAGCGTGGCTTCAGACGATGTGGCCACGTCCCCCAGCGGCAACCTGCAGAGCCAGCAGCTACCAGGGTTCCAGCTGCTGGGCTGGATGCTAGTCAACCACACGAGCCTGCCTGAAATCTACTACCTCATCATCGGTCTGATGGTTGGCAAAGCCCAGCTGAGGACCTCGAGCCAGTTGGACCTGGAAACGATTTGGAGCTGCTTGTTTGGTGTGAGCCAAGGGCAGCCCATCGCTTCGCTGGGCGGTCGTGGCGTCCCCATGTACTGCCCAGAGGCCATCACGGTTCTATTGACGATGATGCGGGCCATCATGAACCCGGAGGAGAGCAGCGGCGCCGACGAGGCGTCGACCAACTACCCCAACGTCCTGCTCCAGTTCCTCTTTTACGTCTACAACAACGCGCCCGACTACATGTCGGTGTTTATGACGTCGGACCTGCTCAACGCCATGGTGGCCAGCCTCTTCCCCATCGGCCTCCATCACCAGCAGCAGCACAGCCTCAGTTCTGAGCCCAGCACGCCCGTCGAGGAGTTGAACCGCCAATTCGTCATGGTGGAGAGTTCGATCGAGTCGGCCAAGGATCCGCTGACCTTCCACCACCGGGCCAAAAAGACGCTGATGGACTTTCTGAGGACCATCGTTATCGACTCGCTCTCGCTGCCCGTCACCAGCGGCGGCGGGACGGGGGCCAGCAGCGGCAGCAGCACCACCGTCCGTCCGGTGCCCATCATCGACGTCATCATGGACGCCTGCCCGGACTCGGCCAACTACAACCAGCACTGCCAATTCCAGACGGAATTGCTAACGATCGTCATGGAATATCTCTCGTCGGCCGGCGTCATCCTGGGCGAGCAGGGAGTCTTGCCCGTCGTCACCCAGATCGGCGGCAGCCTCCAGAATGTGGCGCCCAACATTTTCTACCTGGCCGGCCGCTTGGTGGACAAGCTCTGGCTGGGCGTCCTCAACCGTGACCCCCACCACGTCTTTGATTTCATCGTCCAGCTCATCACCCAGGCCAAGAAACGGACGTCGAGTATTGGCGGCAACAGCAGCGCCAGCAGCGGCGGCTCGGGCTCTTCCGGCCTGGCCTCTCAGTCGCTGGACAACATTTACCGCTGCCTCAACCGCTGCATCCTATTCCTCCTGTCCAGGCCGGCCGACTCGATCAGCGAGCAAATGTCGTTGCTGGAAGCCCTCCACAAATTGACTAATCACAGGTGTGTCATTAATTCATTGGCAATCCATTTGTTTACAATCGAAACTTATTATTTGTCCGTTTTTTCCAGGAGTTTGATTTTCGGGTCGGGCAATCACGACCTGGAATTTATCGGCTGCCTGTGCCATTGCCTACTCCAACTGACGTTGACTTTGAAAATCTCGTAAGTTTTTCATCATTTCATTTTTGTGCGGAATTTTTTGGACAAATTGTTGACTGAATTTCAAAATGCAGGACGGAGCCGAGCCGGACGACTTGGCACGTGAGCGGAGAGGAAGTGGAGCCCAACAGCAGTTTGAGAGAGGCCCAGCATTTGGCCGCCGTGGCCGCCCAGCGCGTTTGGGAGGAATTGTACGTCAGCAAGAAACCGGCCGTCGAGGAGGCCTTCAAGATCAGCCTGGGCGCCAACACTCAGCACCGGGCGCCCAGTTTGGAGCTGGTCAGAGAGCCGGCCCTCAAGTTGTGGATGCAATACGTCGAGGCCGAGCGTCGCTCCGCCTACCGCACCGTCCTGGAAGTGTCGACGCCCAACCAGATCCAGTCCAAGATCCAGAAAGTGACGGGCGGGCTGACCCGTCTGACCAGCCGCTCGCTGACGATGAAGAGCAGCAAAAAGGAGGACACGATCAACGTCATGGGCCGGCACAGTCACGCCGGTAACCTCTCCTACTGCTGGGCAGACGTCTGGCTGTCTACCCAGTACCAACTGGCCGGCCTCAAGGAGCAACTGGAGCTGGAGCGGAGGCAGAGGCAGCAGGCCCTGCAGCACGTCGAGCAATTCAATCGGCTCAGCTGGAAGCGGGTGGAAGAGACGGAATTGCTGCGGGTGCGCGGCCTTTGGGGCCCGTCGCAAGAGTCTCGAGTCCTGACCAAGTGGATGCTGGACATGACGGAAGGGCCTTGCCGGATGCGCAAGAAACTGACGCCCAATCCGCACTTTTACGCCCTGTACCCGTACCGGCCGGAATTGGAGTTGGCCGAGAACAAGTCGATCCGGTACAAGGTGGCCACCTCCCTGGACGCCAAGGAGCACTTTAAACTCTACTCGAAATGGAGGCAGAGTCTCCTGCAAGAGGATCAGGTGGTGGATCGGGTCCAGGAGCCGGAAGAAGCCCAGCAGCAGTCGGTGCTGGTGGAGAGCGGTTCCGGCGGCAGCAGCGCCGGTGACGAGTTGGTGCCGGCCGAGACGATCCTGTCGACTTCTCCGCAGCTGCCGCAGGATCTGCCGCAATTGCTGAGGCCCATCAAACGAGACGTCCAGCAGGTGAATCAGACGATGGCCGATATCGACGAGGAAGTGGAATTGATCGGATCCAGTCCGGCGGCGGACGAGCCGCTGGTTTCATCCCAATCGACTGCCCAGCAACAACCGCAGGATTGGCAGAACCTGATGCGACTCCTGGAAGAAAACGAGAAAATCGGCCATTTGTTCCGCTCGGCACGCGTCCAGGGCCTGGAAACGGTCGACGGACTCCTTCTCTTTGGTAATCTAATTTATTTCGTCTTGATTTGCTGGCCAGGATTTAATTCAACTTGAAACAGGCAAGGAGCATTTATACGTGGTGGACGGATTCACTCAGACTCCGTCGCGGGAAATCCGCGACGTTTCCAATTTCCCGTCGGGGACGTTCGAGCCGATCGTTCCGCCGTACACGACGCCCGGCTACGGGAGCAGCGGGAGCAGCAACAGCAACCGTCAGGAGCTCAAGTCGGTCCACCAGTGCTCGCGGCTGGGCTACGAGGACATCCGCGAGGTCCACAAGCGCCGCTACCTCCTCCAGCCCATCGCCCTGGAGATCTTCTCTAATGACGGACGCAACCACCTGCTGGCCTTCCCGCCCAACGTCCGCAACAAAGTCTACCAGCGGCTCCTGGCCACGGCTACGGGCCTCTCGGACTCGGCCAGCCAATCGGTGGCCGGCCAGAAGCGGGCGGCCAACGTGGAGCAGTCGGCTGGCCTCTTGTCGACCATGACGGCCGGCCTGATGGGTGAGACGTCGGTGACCCAGCGCTGGGTCAGGGGCGAACTGTCCAACTTTCAGTATCTGATGCACCTCAACACGCTGGCCGGCCGCTCCTACAACGATCTGATGCAGTACCCAGTTTTCCCTTGGGTGTTGGCCGATTACGACTCGCCCGAGCTGGACCTCTCGCAGCCGTCCACCTTCCGCGACCTGTCCAAGCCGATGGGGGCCCAGACGTCTGACCGGCTGCAGCAGTTCCGCAAGCGCTACAAGGAGTGGGACGACCCGCACAACGAGACGGGCCCTTACCACTACGGCACCCACTACTCGTCGGCCATGATCGTCTGCTCCTACCTGGTCCGGCTGGAGCCCTTCACCCAGCAGTTCCTCCAGCTGCAGGGCGGACACTTTGACTTGGCCGACCGGCTGTTCCACTCGATCCGCGAGGCCTGGTGGTCGGCTGCCCAGCTCAACATGGCCGACGTCAAGGAGCTGATCCCCGAATTCTTTTACCTGCCCGACTTTTTGGTCAACGCCAACCGGTTCGACCTGGGCTGCAAGCAGAGCGGCGTGGCCCTGGACGACGTCGTCCTGCCTCCCTGGGCCAAAAACGACCCGCGCGAGTTCATCCGGCTGCACCGGGCCGCCCTGGAGAGCGACTACGTCTCTCAGCACCTGCACGAGTGGATCGATCTCATCTTCGGCTACAAGCAGCAAGGGCCGGCGGCCGTCGAGTCCGTCAACCTCTTCCATCCGCTCTTCTACGAGGGCAACGTGGACATTTACAGCATCGAGGATCCGCTCAAGAAGAACGCCGTCATCGGATTCATCAACAATTTCGGACAGACGCCCAAGCAGCTCTTCAAGAAGCCGCATCCCAGCAAGAAGGTGGGCGGGGCCGGCAGTCGCATCAGTGGACTGGAAATGGCCTTGCCTTTGGCCGGACAGGCTGCCATGCAGATCCTGCCTCTCCTGCCGTCGTCGGCGGCTTCCGGCTTCCATTCGGGCGGAGCGGGCGGAAGCGGAGGAAGCGGGGCGGCCGCCGAGGCCTTTTTCCACCACGTCGACCACCTCAGCCCGTCGCTGCAGGCCGTCAAGGAGCTGAAACGGCCCGTGGGTCACATGATCGGGGCCGAGCGGTCGGTGGTGGCCGTCGAGGAGAACAAGTGCCTCCTGCCGCCCAACTACACGCGATGCGTCGCCTGGGGCTACGCTGACCATTCCATCCGACTGGTCCCGCACGATTCGGACAAGGCCCTGATGGTCTGCGAGACGCCGTTCCACCAGGAGATCCTGACCTGCGTCTGCCCAACGGGACGCACGGTGGTGACGGGCGGGGCCAATACGGTCGTCACCGTTTGGGACCTGGGCAAGAAACAGTTCACCGTTCGCCAGCATCTCTACGGTCACACGGAGGCCGTCACTTGCCTGGCGGCTTCGGCCGGCTACCAGATCCTGGTGTCGGGTTCCAGGGATCGGACGGCCATCGTCTGGGATTTGTCGCGTTTGACTTTTATCCGACAGTTGACTGGGCACAACGCGCCGCTTGCGGCCATCGACATCAACGATCTGACGGGCGACATCGCCACTTGCTCCGGCACTTGGCTCCACCTGTGGTCCATCAACGGCGACCCGCTGGCCAGCGTCAACACCCTGGTGGGTCAAATCGGCCGTTCGCAGCACATCCTCTGCGTCTGTTTCTCGCAGTTGAACGAGTGGGATCCCATGAACGTCATCCTGACGGGATCGACGGACGGAGTCGTTCGAATGTGGTCCCTCGACTACGTCCAGGTAATTCGATCTACGGCAATTTTTACCTGGGATTATTTTAATTGGTTTGAAATTGTTTCCCAGGTTCCCAACGAGGAAACGCCGACACAAGTTCCAAGGACGGAAGAAACGGCCGAGGCTCCTAAACTGGTCGAAGAATCGGAAGAGGATTCACCCGACGATGCCCAGCTGCCCGGTGCCATTCTGCAGCGACAGGCGTCCGTCAGCAGTTTGCCCATCAGCTGCGGCGACAGCAGCGAACACGAAGGCCCCGACAGCAGTAAACCAATTCCATTTGACTTTATTAATCATTTTCGCTGGATTGACGACTCTGTTTCTATTTTATTGCCCAGCTTCTTCGCCCGTCCCGACTCAACCAAAGGAAGGTGAGAATCCATCGCTGGAACAACCGGAACAACAACAACAACAATCGACGGAGCCGTTGCAGACGAGCCGGAGCGATTCGAGTCTGAACGGAACGTTTGAAATGATTAGCGAGTCGGAAGTGAGGGAGAGCGCCATCCAGCAGCAGCAACAGCAGCAGACGCCCAAAGCTAACGTGGTGGCTCCTTTCGTGAGCCAACAGCCGGGCAAGAAATCCCGCCACGTCCTCAAAGAAGGTTTGAATTTTTTTTAAATCTCAGAATAATTGGACGGATGAAATTTGCTAACGAATTTTATTTGTCTTCCGGTTGCAGGTTTCAAGTGGCAGAGGCAGTTGATTTTCCGGACGAAATTAACGATGCACACGGCCTACGATCGCCAAGATAACAGCGAACCTGCGTCCGTCACATCTCTGGCCATTTCCAAGTAAAAACATTTTTAAATTAAACCAAAATCATTTGAATGAAATTTCCTAATTTTGTTTTGATTTGTTTATTTCAAAAAAAGGGACAATAGAACTGTATTGGTTGGCGACGCCCGCGGTCGCATCCATTCGTGGAGCGTGACGGACGTGACGGGCCGCTCGGTGGCCGACCATTGGCTCCGCGACGACACGGCCGAAACGTGCACTAAATGCCGCGTGAAATTCTCGTTGACTGAGCGCCGACATCACTGCCGCAACTGCGGACACGTCTTCTGCTCCCGGTAAATTCAATTTCAATTAAAATGGAAATTTGCCGATTGAAATAGAAATTAATTTTTGGCAATTTTGGTTTTGGGTTTCCACAGTTGCAGTCGCTACGAGTCTGAAATTATGCAATTGAGGATCCGCCGGCCGGTGCGGGTGTGTCAAGAGTGCTACGCTTCTTTGAAAATGTCCAGCGATGGAACTTCTTAATTTTCGACTGTCAAAAGATGAAGAGATGTTTGATTTAAAAAAGAAAATGGGCTAATCTGTCAGAGTAGTGAATCAATGTCCAGTTATGTAACGACACCCGCCCTTTGACCCAATGGATCAGGGGGCGGGGCAATTTATATCACAGGCTGATATCAGGTGTGTAGATGATTTCTAAAAATTAGGGTTTTTAAAAACGACAGTCGTGTTTTAGCAGATGATGTTTATACAATCGACATTCCAATCGGCCCCTTTTATTACCCTCCGGTTTGCACACAATCAAATGCATTTTTCTTTATTCTGTCTTTTTAAATCTGATTATTATTTTAGAGAGAATTTGACTATTGGGGCAGAGTAGATTGACTGTGTATTTGTGTAGCCTCCCCCCCTCAAACGAGAAAGAAAAGAAATGAAAATTTCTTATTTATGATTTCAAGTAGCGAAATCCAATATTTCTGTACACACATTTGACTCCTCCCACTCTTTGGCTTTTGCAACCCCATTCGACGACGATAAAAGAACCGTGCCGTTTTTCTTTTTTCTTTTTCGTGTTTCGATTCTGTTTGATTTCGTGTTTCCTTTTCCCGTCAACAAAGAAAAAAGAAAAACATCTCCTGCCTTTTTGCGACGCCCCACAGTCCATCACACACACAAGAAATGAAAAGAAAAGTTATAAAAAAAAATATTTGACCGTGTGCGCGTAGTGAGTATTTGTGTGCATCATGTAGACCCCACCCACCCCAGCCCAGCAGAAAAAAAAGGAAAAAAAAAATTGTTGGCATTATACATGTTGTTTATATAATAACATTGTCGTCACCTCGTCAGTGTCAAATTGAAAAAAAAAAAAAACTGTTTGATCGGAAAATCTCAAGGGAGAACAAAAACAAAAAGAATAAAAAAAATATGAACAGTGGACTTATGTAATACAAGGCAAAGATGTTATAACACGATTGGTTTTCACGTTCTCTCTTTTTATTGCTAGAAACAAAAATTATGAGCTTGAGCGCATTTCTTTTATTTAAATAATTTAGTATCAGAGATGTTTTCAATTGATTTTGGAAACAATCAACGAGACTATACAATTCTAGTTTGAATCACGGCATTCTCCCGCCCAGAAGAGATCCATATTTCTACCGCTAGGTGACAGTAGCTGCTGTCTGCGAGGCCTACCAAAGGGAAAAAAAGGGGGGAAAAAAAAGGGGAAAAAAAGGGGGGAAATAACGTAAACCCCCAAAGAAAGCGGGTTTACGTTATTCCAAATATTTCTAATGTTTATGGAAATTTATTAACCACCGTCCTATTTGCATTGAAAAAATAAGGTATATTGATGTGTCATGGAAAAGCCCAATGATGGTCTACGAGAAGAAGCTTATTCGAAAATTATCGCCCAAAACAAGACACAGTTGGATGCTGAAGCAAATGGATCAATTGAAGTTTGCAAATTGTACAACCTGGCCCCACTGCAGCACCTGAAACGGGGAAACAAAGTCAAGCTTCCTTGCAAGGAGAACCCAAAGCTTCCCATTTCCAGCACAAAGGTAAATTAAATACTTGAATGTTGTTTTATGACATACTAAATTATGGATTGTTTCTGGCTAGGTGGTTTAAATAATCTTAAGATTTTGATTAGATTGGCTGCAGTGTGCCAACATTTTCAAAACCTTTTCAAAAGCAGAAATGCAACAGCTAATAATGGAGGAAAAACTGAAGCTGGCTTCACCGAAACCGGAGAAAGAAAAGTAAAAAGTCTTTTGATACAAATTCCAAAGTTTCATGTTCAATTGTTACTCAATTGTAGACCAAGCCAACCCAATCTTTGAAGATTTGTTCAGCAGTGTTATTGACATTGTGAGTGTTGAAATCCAGAGACAATGGAAGCGTGATGCTTTTGCAGGGCTGCAGCATAGAGCACTCACTAGGTATTTTAACTTAACTCTAATGAAAAGGCTAATTGTAGATTTGATATAATGTATTTTTTTTTTTTTTACTTTTACAGGTCATGTGCTATTTTTATTTTCATCAATGGGAAAATCGGGTAACCTTGCTAACAGGTAGCAATATGGTGTGTGTCTACATTTTCAGTCATCAAAACTAATTGGTAATTCTAGTTTGTAACTTGAGTTTTTTTTTAACTTACTGAATGTTACATTTATCTTTGAGTTTACAGATAGACCTTTATCTGATTCCCACTTTGCGATATAGTCTGATCACGTGGGCCAAAACTGCTGTCCATTTTGCTGAAATTTCGTCTATTGGGGTTCAGTTTACGTTGGTTGGAATTTTATATCTGACTTGTTAACTGTGGAATCATTCAGTAAATTTTAATGCTGAAGCAATTTTCAAGTAAGATTGCAAAATGTTAACTTTATTTTTCTATTTTTCAGTGTGCTTTGCCTGTGATTTATATGTTCCTTTCTGAAGCTAAGTCTGGCTTTTTCCCTGTAGGTTTTGCTGGCCATTTGATGTTCAAGCTGTAAATGGAGATGCTGCCCAAATGACGAGATAGTGAAAGGTGTGCTGCTGCTGTCCTTCCTTGGTGTGGAGTTATCACTTATCTGTGATGTTGTGAAACCAGAACTGCCAGATGACGGCCCAGACCTAATGGTTGTTTTCTTTCAATAACTTTGAGTTGTGTTGCTGTGATGCATGAACCAATGATCATATGTGTTAACTATATTTATTTAAGTATCGGACATGAAACTGATATTGTAGCATTAGTTAACTGATTATCTCATTCATCCTTCGCATTACCATTCTGTTGATTACAGAAAATACTTAATAAATAAAGAAATGAATAGAGTAATTAAGGAATTGCGTTATATTTGTCCCACCTCCACCCACAATTCCACCACTTTTTTTTACATACAACATAACATACATACATACATACACTAAAGTTAACCCGTTGGCTGCCACGCCATACAACACGTAGGTTGTACTCTACTACTCTACGCGCCACGTCGGAAGGATCCGTGACCAAAGTGGGACTTGCCATTGCTGACAAGTCCGGGCTGACACGGTGACAGGAGAATCCATCACCGCATCGACAAGGGGGAACTTGGTGCATTGCCAAACAGGCGCCTTTCGGCGCGGCCCATGCTAAGGAGCGGGGAGAACAAAGGCGTGGCAGACAACGGGTTAACTAATACAAACACAAACATATTACCAACAACAAATGATGATCCGCGCTGACACTTTGGAGATACCGGCGACGTTGTCCATCTTCTCGAAATTTCCTCTGCATTACCTGAATAAAGAGAAATTCAATTCTTAATTACTGACAGGCCAATAAAAGTTACATAATACAGAAAGAAACAATAATCAGGTTTTTTAGCTCAAAGATTTAAATATGCAATTTTTTAAAGTTTAAATCGAGCTTGCAATGTTGAGAACTGTTAACAGAACAAAGCTCACTTGCTAGTCTTTAAAAAAAATTCCGGAAGTATACCGGAAGTAGCCACAGCGCCTCAACCATTGAGCTGTCGTCAAAATAAACCACATATTCGTGATCCCCATGAAATTTGGGGTCGATTAGGTGGGATTTAAACGAAATCCAAAATTTGGCCAAAATCGAGAATTTTCCTGAACTATAGTTCAGGAAAATTTTCGAAACCGGAAGTACGAATACGTAAAAAACAAAACATGAACTTTACCACAAATTTGACGAGGATCACGAATATGTGGTTCTTTCGTACGTCAGATGAATATTTACTAAACTACAGACTGAAATGAGTAAACCGGAAGTAGAAATAAAAAATCAAATATCGAAAACCTAACAAGTGAGCTTTGTTGCTGGAATAGTAATCGTCAGTTATCACTAAATATTTCAACAAAATAACTGCCGATAAATGTTTAAAGAGATGTGCAAAGTAACTGAAACTGACTGTTTTGACAGCAACAAATTTTCAAAAAGCCATCTAGCGTTAGAAAAAAGAAACGTCCAAATAAAATTTTTTTGCGCGCAAGAAGGGCCTGATTTTGGAATGGAATTACTGCACAGACACAGAGTTTAGCGCAAGTAGATATTTAGTAGATAATCTAGGAAAGTAAGTCAATTGTTGTTTACCTGAGCATAATCCCGCGGCGAGTGACTGCAGGTGCAGGTTGTTACAGCGGACGGAAGCGACAAGAGATTTTTGAAGAAGCGATTTTTGCGGATGTGGAAAAAAGGCAGCTTCCCAATTGATGCAGTTAACAAAGTGGCAAGTAGGCAATTGAGTAAGGCATATGTAGAAGATCTGGTAAATGTACAAGCGCATGGCAAACTCTAAGTAGCAATGGGATAAAGAAAATGATCTACATTATTTACAAATTTACACAAAATTATCTATAAAAAATCAAACTCAGAAAATAGTTACTTGTAAGTTGTAACAGGAAATGAGATGCTCTTTTTTTCTTCTTTTCAGACCTGGAGTGTTACAATTCTGGCTCGGGCATCCCTCAATGAGAGGAAAGAATTGAGGTAATCACTAATCACTAGTTGAGATTGTGATGGGTAAATGATTTGCAATCTTTTTGTTAGTATCCAACTCTTTTGGCCACTCTGTGCAGAACTCTACAAACAAATAATGTGTAAAGCTTTATGAAAATATCTATTATACTGCAGGGTTCTCACTTTTCAATGCTTAGCATATTTGTCTCTCAATAGTGGGTGGTGTCAAGTGAAGAAAGTTGGGGATCTTCATCAACTCTGCATTGGCAAATTTACCGGGTGGTGATGCCCCGGAACAACCCAGATCTGATGCAAAGGCAGTCGGACACAAGCTGGATGGAAAGACCTGGCAAACTGACCAAGCCGAGGGCCAGTCTTCATCAGTTGGCGTTTTGTTGGAGGAAGAACTGCTGCTCTCTTGTATACTTCATATGATCTCATATTCAACGAATTGTTTGGACTCAAATCCAGCGAACGTAATTCGTCATCTCCTAATCAATTTTAACAGAAAGCCGGTTACAACACATGCCATTCACGTGTAAATAATCTATTCTAAGCGCCAGTTTAAAAATATGATAAATACCATCCACTTTTTGAATTTCCTAATTTTTGCGAAATGATGTGGGATAATTAGAAATGGGTCTAAATGACACAAACTGCTGAAAATTACGGAACACGTAGGTTGACAATTGCAGACATTTTATCTTTCGTCTTTTTATTTACTCTTTTTTAGCAGACTAAAATACAAGTTTCATCGCCATCTATGATTCACATTTACAACTACTGATATGGAACAAGTCTTCGTTACGCAAAATCGCCGCCATTTTTATCGAGCACACTGATTGAAAGCGTATCGTTAGACAATCCGTACGACGTATTTTCCTTCCTCACGTTTTTCTTCATAAAAATGGTATTCCCCGTTTAGATTGTTAGATGTTACTGAATTTTAATTATTTGTGTGTGAATTTAGTTATTTGTGTGGTAACCTAGCCTATAATTTCTACTTGGAAATTCCAGCTGATCATGTGGCCTGAGCATCTGTACATTTTGCCAAGATGTCGTCTCTTTTTCCTGTACGTACCGGCTGAACGTTTTGTAAGAAACACTTAAGAACAAATCAGGTAAATAAGTTTAACTTTCTAACTGTGAGACTTAGTTAGTTGGTGAATATGTCTTAACTTGCCTGTTCAAGAACTTTTGTTGCCTACCTTGGAAAGGCTTGATAGCTGTAGGTTCCTTTGCAAAATTTAATCCGAAAGATTGTGTAGTTAACTTTAACTTCTGTCATTTTGTTTTTGTCATTTGAGACGCTGTGTCCTTGATAGTAATTGATATTTTTTTTTTTTTTTTTAACAGTCTGGTAAAGTCTGAGCTTCGTCATTGCTGCCCAATCCCCAATGTACACAGGGATTTTATGCAGCCAGCTGGAAAAGGTTGTTCCTCTTGCTACCTGTACTGCTATGTGTTTCGTCAAATGAAGAAACATGAACAACTGAAGTAATTATTTCAATCAACTTTCTAATTGTCTGGCTGATTCAAAAAGCTTGCTAACTGACACCGAGAGATTTCATAGTTAAGCTATATTTGTGTCATTTTTGTTATCATTGCATGATAATTCACTGCTTGATAGTATTTGATTTTTTAAAAAGCTGGATTAACATCCAGTTAAAGTTTTAGCTTCTCTTTCTTCTTTGTTGTAGTCTAAATCACACATTTTGTTTTTGTTTCAACAATAGCCATCAGATATTGTTTTCAGTATATTTGGTTTAACTAAAACTACATAACAAGTCATTAATTTGTCTTTTCAGACAGCAGTTCCATTGATTTGATGCTGAAGATAAATTCATTTCATTTCGGTTACAGGTTTATCGTGGATGTTCGCGAAGTTGCTGTCCGCTGTGGTACGTTGTTGCAGCCTATGCTGGTGATAAGTTTTTCTGCATCAAATTCAATTGGCCGTTCCTTGGTGCTGGTGTGTTACCGAAGTTGCATCATTATTTTGTTAAATTGTCATCGTGACTATTGCAGCTTACCGTTTCGAAGTTCAGAAGCAACAAAAACAAATATGGGATGTTTATGTCAAACAAATAATAAACATGTTTTCGGGATTGGGAAAGGGGAGGATGTTGGAGGGGGGATATTTCAAGTTTGGATACAAAAGTATTTAATTCATAACCCTATAAACATATCCCTACCAATTAATCTCCAAACCCCACTAACATACACCTACCAACCCTAAAATTTGTACCTTAAACCACATAACCCAATGTTAAACCCTATCAATGTGATGTCGGTAATAAATAAAAATTTAAATACATAAAACTCATTTTTATTATTTTTTCGAAATGTGCAAAAAATTCAATAAACAGAGCGTCCGGTACAAGACGGTTTACTACTGCACGAGTTTAAACGCAACCCGCCACCACCGCTGCGGCAATGAGACAAAAAGCGATGTTATTATTTGCAGAAATCTGCGTCAGTCAGGTTACAAGTTTTTCAAACTCAATAACTTCTGTCGAATTTTGCATCTAGTCTATTAGTGCAAATAACGATCCTATGTGTTTGGTAGTTAAGAAGATGGTTGTTTAAAAAACAAACAATGGTGAGTTTTTTTGGCAACTCAGAACACCCCATTGTTTGTTTCTTAAACAACCATCTTCTTAACTACCAAACACATGGAATCGCGATTTGCACTAATAGATTACATGCAAAATTCTACGCGAGTTGTTGAATTAGAAAAATTTGTAACTTGACTAACGCAGATTTGCGCAAAAAAATAAACCATGGCTTTTTGTTTCATTGGGTAGTGGGTTGCATTGTTTAAATCGCACATGCTGTTATAGGACATGTCTACGGCCCCCAGAGATATTTATCTGGACCGAGAAGAAGAGAGAAGTACGAGGCAAGTTTTACCGGGGAGATGTAGTCATACTAGGCTTCCGGGTTAGACTCATGACCCTCCAAAAGTTTTCATCGGATCATGCGCCTTCCAAGTCCCCGTTCGACCAGAGCCCTCCCCTCCTCCTGGTTTCACAGCGGGTGAGTGACCACCGGCGGGCGTTGGTTAGTGGTTAGTTAGGGAAACGGGGCCACAGAAAAGAAGGGAGCCCAGATATGCACTTGCCATTTATCTAACAACTACACAATGTATCAGTCTTGAATTGCAGCATTCTCTCATTGATTTTCACCAGTGGATGAAGTCCATGACTAGTAGCGAAGGATTATCCTGTAAGCAGAATAAACATTTATTTTGATGACAATAACATTCAAACAAGATTGTAGTGACAGAAACACAATTACCTCAAATCAAGAGGGCCCATGTAAGGAAGTAAGACGAGAGATTCAAGGGGTAGCAGCCAACAGATTACCAACCAAGGAACATTACTTCTCGTAAAGTCTGTCATGCAAATTTATAAACATGTAGTTTAGAACCTATAAATAAAAAGAGAAAAATAAGTCAACTTGTTTATAATTTGTGTCATCAATGTGCTTGACGTCTATGATCTAAAACAAAAATAAATAGTATACACTCGAAATCGTCTCTTAAACATTTTAAAATAGACTTAAGTGCAGATCAATACTTTAAATACTCACCAAACTTGACAACACACTTTACAGTAACTCCCATAAAAGTCTTCAAAAATGTTCAAAATAAAGTAACTGAAGTTGGTGCTGCTGAGTGCTGACAGCTGAAAAACGATCTAAGACCTTGCTTGTGCTATCTAGCGTCAAAAAACAGAAATGTCTAAAACAAAAACGTTCCTGCTCTAGCTCATCGACACTCAACTGAATTGAAATGAAATAACAAACAATAACAAAAAAAGACAAAAAAAAACTCGAAACTTACATCATCGTCGTCCTCAAGAAACCGCCATAACAGATCACAAACAGCCAAACGATCTAAGATCAAACCCCGTGCTGTGTTGAGAGATGAGAGCAAGGGTAGTAGAAGTCAGCGAGGGCCGAGGGGTGATAGTTGACCAGCCGTCGGTTGGGTAGTCGAATTACGCTAGACGCGTAGCTGGAGCAGGCACAACTCCCCCATGCCTCGAGGCGACGGAAGGATGGCACGCATGTGAGCATTCAGCACGTCAGTCAGCCGTCACTGATCTCTCGTCAGTTTCCACCAATGGATTCCGTCCATGGAATAGCGGTGCAGGGTTAACCTGAAAGGAGAATGGAGGTCACTTTAAATTTAAAAATTTTCATGTAAGATTGTAACGACAGCAATCAATACCTCAAAATAAGAGTGGTCCCATTCCAAGGATATAGGGCTGGGGGTTGAAGGGGTAGCAGCCCACGGGTTGACAAATTTAGAACTTTGTTGACCCTGTTGGTGGGTTTGCCTTTTCCTTTTCCTTGGATCGGCAACCGGATGGTTCTCATTCAGTCTAAATGCAAAATCTAAATTAGAAATAAACAAAAAGTAATCAAACTATTTCACCCTACATAATGAATTCTCAAAATGCAATGTAAACATAACTTGCATGTAATCTGTGATGACCGCTGTAATAAAATTTGTTCTCATTTTCTTCACCCCGTTCTTGACTGTCATGTCATTTTCCTCCTGGAAGGACAACCATAATGTTGATTCTCTTTCACATCATCTTAATGAGAAACAAATCAAAATAATCAACGGATTTCCCTTGTCTGTTATTATCCTTGGTTATTTTTCAGGCAACAAACTGACACTGTGACACAGCCAATGCTGGGCAAGGTATCCGAGTGACTAACAGCATAGACCTTGACATGCAACACACTACATAGAAATGCCTTGACATGCAACACTTACTACTAAAATAAACTGTTGCACAAATTGAAATGAATAATGGCACAATGCAAACTAAATGATCAGCCACACGACAACAAATGTCTAATGTCGTGCTTGCTAACTTAGCAGACGAACTTTTTAAATCCGAGCTGCGTTTCTATATCTGCCATGTAACTCGAATCAATTCAGATCTTTAGCTAGATAACTAGATAACTAGATAACTTGAAAAGCGCACTTTTATTTGCTTAATCTTAGCTTGAAATCTTGAGAGCAGTACAGAGAACAAAGCTCACTTGCTAGTTTTAGGCAAATTTTCCGGAAGTATACCGGAAGTAAGCGATAGCGCTTTAACCATTGAGCTGCCGACCAAATAAACCAAAAATTCGTGATCTCCGCGAAATTTGTGGTCGATTAGGTGTGATTTAAACGAAATCCAAAATTTGGCCAAAATCGAGAATTTTCCTGAACTAGTTCAGGAAAATTTTCGAAACCGGAAGTACGAAAACGTAAAAAATATAACATGAACTTTACCACAAATTTTACGAAGATCACGAATATGTGGTTCTTTTGTGCGTCAGATCAATATTTACTAAACTACTGACGGAAATAAGTAAACCGGAAGTAGAAAAAAAGCACATTATTAAAATTCTAACAAGTGAGCTTTGTTGGGGGAATAGTTATCTTCAGTTTTCACTAAAAAATTTCCACACAACATCTGACGATAACTGGTTAAAGAGATTTTAAAGTAACTGAAACTGACTGTTTCAACAGCTGACTATTATCGAAAAGCCATCTAGCGTTAGAAAAAAAACGTCTAAGAAACAATACGTTTGCGCGCAAGTAGGGCCTGATTTCGGAATTATTACAGACACAAGTAAGTATACTATTCGAATAGATAATCTATGAAAATAAGTAAATTGTCGGGTACCTGGGCATAATCCCGTGGTGAGTGACTGCAGGTGTATAACAGCGGCACGGAAGCGACCACTGAAGTGTTCCAACTCGTCAGTGAAGTAAGAGAAGTTGCATTTTTGTGTACGAAGCGATGAAGCAGAAGGTGGATGAGCTTACGCCGGAAGATAGGGATGAAGCAGAACGTTGGTCATGGACAAAAGCCAGCGTTGGCTCAAGAATCTTCGTGCCAGGGCCACACGATTCCACAAAGAAACTGCGTGCTCTGTAAAAAAAAAAAAATGTTTTACATTAATGAAAATATAAAAATGAATAAAGCATATCAATCTTTACCTCTTCTAAGAAGCACACTGAAAAGTTCATGAAAACAGTAAAAATGGAATTCACAGCAACCAACAGGCAACAGCATTACTCCACATGTTGAGATAAATTTCCTGATGCTAAAGAAAGTGTCATGAAGAATAGCAGTAGCGTGGTGATAGGTGGTTCACTTCACACTCTTCATGTCACTGAAACTCTAAGTGGAAATGGGACAAGCAAATTCTCTACGTTATTTACAAATTTACACACATTTACACACATAAGAGACCAAAGTAAAAAAAAGCCATAACAACAAGCATGCTGTTGCAAGGTACACCACCAAAATTGCGAGATTCAGAAAAGATACTATGGTTAATAAGCAAGAATACCTATGTTATATGAAAATCTGAATTGTAATGGTCTGGTGATTGATACAGCAGTAATGGGGAAATACCTTATCTCGGCACATTTATATTCCACTATATGTGCTCTTCAAACATGAGTTTTAGGCTTTTGACAGCATGAGGATCTAATGGATGGAAATTGACTGAGCGCTAAGTCATGGGCTAAGTCAACTTGTTGGAATGACTGACAGTATGCATCTAGAATTTGAAGAAATAAGTTAGTACAGTATAAAAATAAGGAAACTATGTAAAGATAAACCTACATAAGATATGAAGTTCAATTTGGTATTTTAAATCACAGGAATAAGTATAAATTAGAAACAATTTGTATCGCTCATTTCGCCTCGTTTCACCATGTTCCATGAAAGAACAACATCAGCGACACTAGCGACATCTAGTAATGAGTTTTGAATCTTAAGTTGGTTGCACAGTCAGTCACAGACAGACGTGATATTACACGTCAAAAAAGTTTAACAACGGAGATCGGATAACAAGTTAACTGTTTTTAAGTAATAGATAAAACAAACTTTAGCAAATGATTCTTACTGCATTCTTGACTATGTTTTCAGATAATTTCAGCTGAAGTTTTCATGTACCTGGCCAACTAGGTGCTCGTGACAATAGAAATGAAATGGTCTAATCCAATAATGCAAGCTCACAACCTATGTCTTCTGAAGAAAAATCATTTCTGTTGCAGGTTAATTATTTTACCAAAAATATTTTGAATTACTGTGTTCTTTAAGACAATAATGTTCACATTCACTTTTCCCTTTCAAGTTGTAAATCTTCAAGATATTGATGCCTGCGCCAGATCCAATTCTTTGTTGCTGATGAGAGAGAGAATTCATCATTTTGTGTGCAACAGTTTTAATTATTTTTATTTCTAAATTAAATTTTGCTTTAGATTTTGCATTTAGACCGAATGAGAACCATTTTGTTGCCCATCCAAGGATAAGGAAAAGGCCAACACCACCAACATGGTCAACAAGGTTCTTTGTTTGTTTACCCCTTGGCCGGTGAAAGATTGTTGTGCATCAAGTTAACCTGTGGCTGTTACTTGTTGCTGGTGTCTTGTTATGGAAGTTGCAGGCGGTATTTTGTTCAATTTGCATGATGTCTGTAGATTTACAGCTAGTTTAAGTCTTAGCTTCACCTTCTTCTTCATTTCAGTCTAACTCACAGATGGATTTTTAAAAACAATTGTGGGATGTTTATGTCAAACAAATAATAAACATGTTTTCGGGATTGGGAAAGGAAAGTGGAGGATGTTGGAGGGAGGGGGAATTCAAGTTTGGATAAAAAATCAGTTAATCTTTAACCCTACAAACATATCCAGTCCACACCAATTAATTTCCAAACCCCAAAAACTTATACTTTCCAATTCTTCAAACCCCACTAACATACACCTTTCAATCCTCAAATTAAATCCCTAAACCACATAAACCAATGTTAAACCCAAACAATGTAATGTCAATAATGAATACAAAATTTGTATTTTAAACCAGTTATTTTTCTTTTTAATATTTCAATAAACAGAGCGTCCGGTTCAAGACGTTTTTCTACTGTACGAGTTTATTGCAAACCCGCCACCACCGCTGCGGCAATGAGACAAAAAGCGATGGTCTATTTGTGCGGAAATCTGCGTGACTGTCCGCAAAACTAATCCACGGCTTTTTCTTTCATTGGATAGTGGGCTGCTTCTTATAAACTCGCACATGCTGTTATAGGTTTTGTCTACGGCCCCCAGAGATATTTATCTGGACCGAGAAGAAGAGAGAAGTACGAGGCAAGTTTTTCCGGGGAGATGTAGTCATACTAGGCTTCCGGGTTAGGCTCATGACCCTCCAAAAGTTTTCATCGGATCATGCGCCTTCCAAGTCCCCGTTCGACCAGAGCCCTCCCCTCCTCCTGGTTTCACAGCGGGTGAGTGACCACCGGCGGGCGTTGGTTAGTGGTTAGATAGGGAAACGGGGCCACAGAAAAGAAGGGAGCCCAGATATGCACTTTTAATTTAATCTAACGACTAAACAATTTATCAGTCTTGGATTACAGCATTCTCTCGTCGGTTTTCACCAGTGGATGAAGTCCATGACAAGTAGCGAAGGATTACCCTGTAAGCAGAATGAACATTTATTGGGATACCAATAAATACAAGATTGTAAAAACAAGATTGTAACGACAGAATAAGCAATACCTCAAATTAAGATGGCCCGCTTTAGAGAGTAAAAAGGGAGATTCAAGGGTAGCAGCCAAAAGGTTAGTAAACAAGTGACCTTGCTGACTTACTTGAAAGGACATGAATTCTCATAAAGTCTGCTGTGCAAATTTAGAAACCTGGAGTTTATATCCTGTAAATAAAAAAAGAAAAATAAGTCACCTTGTTTATAATTTATGTCATCAATGTGCGTCTATGATCTAAAAGAATAATTAAACAGTTATCATTACACACTCAAATTGTCTCTTAAACATTAGATAGATGTAAGTGTAGATCAATACTTTTGAAACATATACGACTGACATGACAAGTGAACTTACACATGAAACTGCCAATCAGTTATCCAAGATTCTCTAGAAGCTGGAATGAGAGATTGGTCCATGCTGGGGTTGGTGATCTAGCAAGTCCAATAGAAACAGCCGATAATTATGATGAATCCTAATAAAACATGAGAAGAATTAAGGTTTCAGCATGTTATAAAGCTAGTGTTGGTTGTCACCTGTATCATTTCGATGGCACATTCAGTAGAATACAATGAGTTTGAACAAAATAGTTGACGGCCGGCTGCACGACATTCAGACTGTAAGTTTTCAGTTATCAGACTGTAAGTTGATGAAAAACATTAAGGTTATCCAACATATACACGGAATAGAACACATCACCGACAAGTTACAGACGAAATCACTCGTATTTACCTATGAATTCATTGGTAATTTTCGAAGAAAAGATAGCTTAACTTCTGACAGCAAAACGCCATAAGCCCATAACTGACACAATAATCGACACGCCATCTATTAGACACGTCTAAAAACTCAGTATTTGAAGGGCTGGTCTTAACATACTCACATAACTTGAAAAGCGCATTTTTGTTCGCCAAAACCTAGCAATCAATCTTTTATGCAAATTTTCCGGAAGTAGACCGGAAGTAAGCGATAGCACCTTAACCGTTGAGCTGCTGACAAAATAAACCAAATATTCGTGATCTCCATGAAATTTGGGGTCGATTAGGTGTAATTTGAACGAAATCCGAATTGAATCGAAATTTTGTCAAAATCGAGAATTTTCCTGAACTATAGTTCAGGAAAATTTTCTAAACCGGAAGTACGAAAACGTACAAAAAAAAACATGAACTTTACCACAAATTTGACGAGGATCACGAAAATGTGGTTCTTTTTTTCGTGGAATGAATATTTACTGAACTACTGACTAAAATGAGAAAACCGGAAGTAGAAAAAAAAATCAATTTTTCAAAAATCGAACAAGTGAGCTTTGTTGCTGATTCAACAAATGTTAGTCATCACTAAAAATCGCATCTCAGCAACTGCCGATAAATGTTTCAGAGACGTGTAAAGTAAATAAAAATAACTGCAGAAAATAAGGCAAAGGCAAGGTTTAAAATAATTGGAAATAATTCCCGGTTTAAGTAATCGACACTCATTAGAATAACAAAGAAATACGAGAAATCGATACTAACATAATATGGTCTTCACTAAATAATCATCTTCTCACCATAAAAAAACCGCCAACACATCACCAACAGCCAAATAAGTAACTCCAAACGGTAATCAATCCACAATTGTCGGTAAATTCGTTCGACATTGACTGTGTGCGACCTCTATATTTCAGCTGCTTCTCAGCAAACAAAAGAACAACAAAAACGGGGGATAGGTGAGAGATGGCGCTCAGGTGGGCGGACCTTTCCCTTAGACACATCAGATCTCTTTTCGCTCTCGTTGTGCAAACATCATGTCGGATCCCGAACAGTCAAGCGATTCTAGCTCAAATTCTAGTAGTTCAGGCTCCGACTCATCAAGAAGAGGAGGCGTAAAGAAATTTCGTCTCTCAAGTGAAAAGTCAGCTAGTTTGGCCGACTGGGTCGTATCGGGTTTAGATGACACTCGAGCGAAAAGTGCTAGAGAGGCCTTTAGACCCAAGCTAAAGAAGAACGCCGACCTGCTGATCAACCCCAATCTAGATGATGCATTCTACATCCGGCTGAAGGCAGTTAAGTCATCTTCGGCAGCCAAGGTCAACATCGACCCAATCGAGAAAATCTACAGAAATCAAACCTTCAAGATCCTTGACTTAGTCAAGCCCATCATGTTTCTAGCAAGTCGGCTCAAGAAAAAGAAGAAATCCCGAGCCGACGCCAAGGCGGTCAAAACAGCTCTGAAGCTCTGGGCGGTGGTGTACCACGACATCACGAACGCGCGACGCCGCAACATTCTGGCCCAAATCTACCCGCAGAATATTGGACTGCTAGACGACAAAGCTGTCCTGCCAACGGGTGGAGAACACCTCTTCGGTCCGAAGTTCACCCAGGCCCTGGTCGAGCAAGTGAAAACTCTGAACGCTCTCGAAAACGCGGGAGCCCCTCGCGCGCCCGGATCTAAAGGTGGTCATGATCAACGCCAATCGAGTCGCGATTTCAGCCACCCCCCTTCATCTTCAGGCGGTCGCTATTCCAATTTTAAAGGATCTCGGTATGTCCAATCTATTCTCCTTTCCTTTTATGGGTTTTTTCTCTTGGACGCATAGCGCGTTTTTATGTTAAATTGTCAAGACCGGCTTTCGATCGGTGGAATTTATCAACGGTGGCCCCATATCTACAACTAAATTCTATTTGTGATCCCGTCCAATTATTCGGGAGCGGGTTGGCTCACCAAGTTGAACTTGATTGACTCATACTTGTCGGTCTCAATTTTTTTTCCTATTTTTGAAGGCCTTTTGAAATTCCTTCAGTTTAAATGGGGGCGTTTTCTTCGAATTCGTGCCCCCCCCCTCCTTCGTTTTAAACTCAATGTGATGGGCGTTCACCAGACTAGCAAGGGGAGTGGTAACCTTCCTGCGGAAGAACGACCTTCGCCTCGAACTTTATTGGGATGAGATTTTAATCTCGGCGCACGGGTATAGAATTGCCCCAGCACACTTCCGTGCTCTTCGGATCCCCTTAGATTCCAAACCGGATGATCATCTGATCAGGTCAAGAGAGCAATTTACGCTTTCGGCACGTTTACAAGAGGCTCTTAGAAATCCTTCTTGGGTGGTTTCAAAGGCAGATTTTACATCTGGCCGTCCGCTCAGTTTTCCCGACGACGGATTTGTCCAGGGCGTCGGATGCATCCTTTTTAAAGAAGGGAGGGGGGCAGTATGAAACGAATAAGGACTAGGAAACTAGCCGAGATTGCCCTAGCAACACCACTGACCTCCCGTCCCTGATAGAGCTAGCAACGGAAATTCCGCTCCTTCTCTTCCCATCCAAGTAGGCTGATCTCCCCGTTGGGGGAGGGTCATCCATTGACAGGAACGAATCCATCTGTTTTATCGCTCGGTGGTTCTCCGGAGTTGTCTGGAAGAACGAACCTTTCCGAAGGAAATTATCGAGCTCATACTGGGAGCAATTCGATCGAATACGCACCCTGCATACCAGTCCGCTGAGGTCGCTTGGAGCAGTTGGTGTAAGCAACGGAACCACAACTCTCTGTTGTCTGGCGTCAAGGAGGTATTAGCTTTTCCTTGTTAATTTTCATTCCAGCAAGAGCTGCAGCACGGTGGGAAGGAACCCTCCGACAACTATTCGTATGAAAGAGTATTGACGCCTTTTTAGACGAAATGCCGATTTGGTGGCGCATCCATGTTACACAGTCCAGCAGGGCTCCCACGAGCTCCAATTTTCAATCAGGCGTTGGTAACTGTCGACCATCAGGGGGTCTTATCTTATATCTTATTATATCTGATTATATCTTGCTTTAAAGACACAGTCAATGTCGAACGAATTTACCGACAATTTGTAAATTGTTCGAGCGAGCTTTAGCTCGCGATGAGCAATTTGGATTGTTGGGGGAATGGAGTGAAGACATTGACTGTCTTCTAACCACCCATCCCGCCCACTTCATTCCCGTTATCATTATATTATTTAACTTGAATTAGGTGCAGCATCTGATTATTGACGGCCCACTAATTCCTCTTTCCTTCTATCTTTTTGCTAGATACAACAATGATAGCCGCAGATCCAATTTCGACCGTGGCTCACCCAATCCCGCCAATAAAGGCGATCAGAACAACAACAACAAATAGGCCATTTGAACCATGGATCACCTTACACATTTTCCGTTAAGCCAGATCCACAGTTTGTTTTTGCTTCCAATTCTGATGTGTCTAAGGGAAAGGTCCGCCCACCTGAGCGCCATCTCTCACCTATCCCCCGTTTTTGTTGTTCTTTTGTTTGCTGAGAAGCAGCTGAAATATAGAGGTCGCACACAGTCAATGTCTTCACTCCATTCCCCCAACAATCCAAATTGCTCATCGCGAGCTAAAGCTCGCTCGAACAATTTACAAATTATTGCATCCTGCAACACCCGAAGTAAAAACAAAACACAAACTAGGCACAAGTTATTTTCAATTACACATTTATTGATTTAGTTTTATACTGCCGTATAAAAGTAAGAGTTAAAACAACCTTGACAAGCACACACTCAGTCAAACCGATTGTCCACACGGATGACCAGAACACAAATTCGACAACCCTACTCCTCCATTGCTAACACAACACTGCAGAATGAAGACTGAAAGATTCGCGTGTACCATTTAAAACTACCAACACTACGGTGGATCAATCCTTAAACACTATGTAACGTCTCTATAATACGCAATTATAGTTACATTACTAACCAAACATTTCAACTATGAATGGAATCATCCTGATGGATGTAAATATCCCGTTGAAAAATAAAATTGCAACTTACCACGTTTCTTTTCTTATACATTCGCATTTTACTGGACTATTCCAAAGATTTCTGATTTCTCTGCACTTCTACTTCCTACCCTCTTATTCTTCCATTGTCCTACAAGATTCAAACACGTAACTCGTGACAATTTTGAGCTATAACCAATAGCTACCTACTGTGTTGCCTAAATTGAAAAATTCCACAGCATTCTTAGCCAGCCCTTTAAAGGATCGGATTAAATTCTCGAGATTTATCAAATTGGATGATGGACCTCTGTCATGGTTACGGCCCCTAGTGATGATAAGAAAGGCCCCAGGTTCATTTCCTACTCCTTCCACATGTCCCCCCTCTATTACCTCCCAATGTTTCCCATGTCTGTTCTTGTATTCTTATGATAAATAACACCATGCATGTACAAACCCAATACTTCCCCAGTCAACTCTTACAAAAACAAATACTAACATTAATGCACTGCAGCATTTAAATGAGAAAAAAAACCTTGATATAAAAAATTCTTTGTACGCCGTTGACTACTGCTGTAACAGACCGGTATGAGAGATGGGGAACCCTGAATGGAAAACCTTTTTGTTTCTGACACGAAATTTAACTAAAAGAGCCGGAGACATAAATCACTCCTTCTGTGACAACAATTACGGCAGCGTTCTCTAACTAACCATCACTAAAACGGGCACACGATCGCCACCAATCAGACTTCCTCCAGTACCTTCGACTGGGCCAATACGCAAACTGTTAGACCCTTACTCAGATATGCTAGTCTAGACGCTCCACAACAAGACGAATTGCAGAAAACAAACAAAAAACAAACAAGTTCATGGCAATTTCAAACAATCTGAAATGAATCTTTCATGCCGGAACACGGTCCAGCAGATTGACTAGAAGCAGTGGCATCCGTTGTTGAATGGTGGACAACATTCAGCTGAGGAGTAAAAGTTTTCTTTGCTGGATCCCAATATGGCGGGATTGAATAAGCGAGTTGATCCCGGCGATATCTGTGAATTGTTGGGCCAGGTCATTCGAAAGAATCGAGATATTCTTCAGCCGAACGAATGATTCTATCCACGATCCAGCACTGGGCAGCAATAAAATTAAATGAGAATTCAAATTTTAGAGTTTCAAGAAATAGTTCTAATGGAATTTTACCTGATAGGATATCTTTGATTACTCCCGGCAACAAAATAGCATCTCATAGTTTCGGTTCATTGCGGTGATGTTTCAGTCGGTTGCGATGCAAACGACCAAACAAATAACTGGCGAATCGGAACACCAAACGGAAGAGTAAGTTCGTGGTTCCAGAATCATCCGGCAGCTGCTCCCAGTTATCGCTCCTGCTTCACTATTATAGGCAAATGCATCATAATAACGATGACTCAAAATGTGTGGTCCACCGACGGAACACCATAAACTTTGGAACCGGAAAAAATTCTTTGTTGTCGTCGAAGCGAGTGAAGAGTCGGGAATTGTCCAGGTAGCGTGATGTAACTCAGTCAAGACGGCCGACGTCGGCAACGAAGAACCGACAAACGTTTCCGAGTCTCAATGTGGCTGCTGGACGTGTTGCGGGCCCATCAGACAGCCCATGACTTCCGAATATGCATCCTGTTCTATTGTCATCGCCAGAAATCTCATCCGATTCTGGAATTTACGGTCCACCACCAACATATGTTCACAAAAGAAAAACCAATTAGCCATTTTCTAAAAAAAATTCGAAAACATGATTGATAATGAAACTAATCTGGGTTTGTCGGAAGAGGGCCCACTGATGCACCGGACTAGTCGGAATCGAAACCATCTGAAACGTAATACACACAAGTTGCCTATTTTGGATAACTTCTGTCAGATGCTTTAGCCTATAAGAAAGAGTGGATCCCTGTATCAAATATGCTGCCACCATCCACCTGTCAGTTCGTCACTATTTAAACCCTTAGAATAATCAATAACTCTAGTGAGATGTGAAAGATATGACTATTTGAATCAGGGGTAACCTTACCAAATGATAGGAGTAAAAAGGAAGATATAAAAAGGTCATCTAGTAATTGATTTGATAAGTTTTCTGCATTCTTGTGGAAAAATTTTGTAACATGTCCACCACCCTATTTATATGACGATAAAATTAGCCATGTACATCCAATTGTTTTCAGCCACTGCAGTGTGAAAAAAGCAATTTAGTTTCAAGCTAATTGGTGTGACTCAACTTCAGACTTAACACTATCGTTTTGTCTCTGCATAGAGAACTAAATCTTCAATGGTCATATTCTTTGGGATCACCATTACTGTGAAATGAGAAACATTTTCGTTTGTAAGTCCTTAGAAGCTTGGCATCATTGATTAACTTCTTATGCTGTTAAGCACATTGGTAGAGCTGTCAAGTAGAAATGTGGGCTATTAAGAAAGATGGACACCTACAAAGAAAAAGAACTTTAATAAACATTTTGAAATGTGAAAAAAGATACCAATAATGATCTACTTTAAATATACACTAAACAAGAAAAAGAAATGACCAAAGATCAACACATCGCAAAGATTTCATTTCAGGTTTTAAGAATATGCAATCTGCTCTGTCTGATCAAACAAAATTTACAACTCTTTCCAAGTACGAAGAACCTTCCACAAAAGCTCTAATTTGAAGCATGAAATAAGATGTCAGTTATCTTCAACCAAGAACAAAATGCTAACCTACTTGATTTATCATACCAGTAAATTATTACCATTTCAGATTTCCTGTTTTCATCACACTTTTGTCTTGCAATATAGTAGAGACCCTCCCAAAAACACATCTTCATGACACGTCAGCAACCACGTGGAGAAAGGAAAGATCTTCGACATCCTTTTACAAGATGAATTAAAGTAGATTAGAAAACAGACTTGGAAAGTGGCAACTCTCATGATTCACTTACCTGCTTAAGAATTGTTTCTGTACATGACGAAAATTACAACCAGTACCAGTAGCACACCTGCAAAAGGAACACCTATCCCCAGCTGTCTGCAACAAAGTAACCAGCAGCGGACCTATTTAAGAAAATATTAAGATTACCATCAGGAAACACAGTGTGTATACTATTACATGCAGGACTCATTATGACCATAGAATACCAGGAGTAAGACAACACTATGCAGTCCAAAAGAATGACATCTGAAATTTTACAAAGGAAGTTATGATTGGCAAGGTATTCAAATAGCAAATTGATCTCTAGTCATATTGATTAAGTACTTTAGTAAGAAATTGGATAAAAAATAATTACTTTTACTGTTGCATTGGACCTTTTCATTTTCATCATGAGAAACGTCACGACCATAACACATTTATCCCTGAAGAGTGAAGACACTCGCGCAACCTAGTGGAAATCATTTTAAGCCACCTAGCGACAGCTAATTTGATTGCTTTGCGGCAGCAACTCAACTCGAATCGTTAATTCGTTACGCCTTTCACTAGCTGCTAGCTGACACGAAATGAATCAAGAGAAATGTCACATAGAAACAACTGCACGCAAGAGTCTATTGACTATCAGCATATCGACCTGTCTCTCGATTGATTGTGTTCAACCCCGCCCTATTGCAGTGTCCTTTTACTACCCTTGTAAATCATCCGGAAAACGGATGATAAATTGTTATAAAATATTACCATGTTGAACACAGAGGCGAAAATAAAGGAAAAACTATAAAGATAGAAATGGGAGACATACCGAATTCAACGTCGATGAGTACCACCAGTCATCAACAGTCATGGAACCTTAATGGAGATGCGGAGGAAATACAACTGTACGAGACACAGTATCCAATCTCCGAATGGGACCAAAATCTAGGTGTGGACTAAAGAATCTCATTAAAAACTCTATAATACAACTTGTGCCTTCTTCTTTCTTACCTGTGAATTATTTGGTTTTTCTTGCAGATTTGTTGCTGGATGAGCTCCAGGAGAGTGTGTCGTCACCTCAACAAGCAAAAGGCAGGAATCAAATTACAACGCTCCCTACAATCCCTGCATCGCAACGCCAATCACAAAAGAAATCCGTCAGCTCTAGCACCAAGGTTCTCAGTAGCAGTCAATTTCTTGCCTTGGCGGAAGAAGCCCTTCGGCAAACGACCATTGCTCGTCGTTTACTCGAGTCCATCGCTGATGAACCGACAGCTTGTAGTTGCTCCACGGCTTGTAGTTGTTGGTATATACTGTACGTAATTCGTTGAACCATCGCTGTAGGTTACAGGTTCTCAATCCAACACTGCAAAATAAGTTCTTCAATACTAAAACCAAAAAGATAAGTTTGAGAACTTAAAACAAAACATAATATAAAAGAAATACCATTTTGAAATTAAGTTCCCTCCATTCCTCTACTGTAAAACTTTCAAGTATATGTGATATAATGTCTCTGATTTTGAGAGTTAGAAAAGTGTCTCCAGCTATAAAATTGGCCATGTAAAGGTTTAGCAAGAGGTTGCACATTCCAATTTTCTCGTTCTCGGAAAAATAGGGATATGTTTTCACATTGAAACTCAAGAGAGACAATATTTTCTCCAAATTCAAGCGAGGGAAAGGGACATGATGTTTTTCCGAATCGAAACTGTTCATGGAAAATTTCCGGAATGGGCGAGGAAAAGAAATGTCCAAAGCCACAGGCCAAAAGTTGCTTTGAACAGTACCAAAATTCATCAGGACTAGAAGTAAGTCAGGCACTTCAATACAGAATTGTTGAGTTTTATCAAATATTTTTTCTGAAAGAATCTTGAGACACACTTCTGAGTTCTGCCACATCTTTGCTTGTTGTCACTGACATTAGAAAGAACAAATATCTCCTACATGATAATTTGCAGGTTAACAATGATCGTTGTAATTTATTGCCCTAAAACAAAATGAGAAACAATCAGTTAGAGCCACAACATTCAATTTTGTAAATTATACCTTTATTTCTGACCGCAAATAGTTCACCAAATCTGAAGAAGACATCTTTGGAACATCTTTAATACCTAGATCTTTATCAAGCCAAGAATAGTTTACTTCGCCTAAGGGAATGAATGAAGATGATAATAAGATAAAACAATCAATCAATTGAGAATTTACCTTTTGAATAAAAAAGATAAACTTGTGTATCATCAAAATTATCCAGAACTGTAGCACGATTTAATTCTTCCTGTCTACTACTTTTTGACGAAGCACTCTGGGATGATGATTCAACGATGATGGAGTCTTTGAGTGAAAATGTGTTTAAGTTTTGTTTTGGGCCCAAACAGAAAATAATCCATTATATGTTACCTGCCTTGAAAAATTTGGGGTTATGGGCAAAGAATTATTTGCTTTCTGACGGTAAACCATTGAGCTCCAGTTCGCGTTTTCTTCTTTCATTCCTTTCTGCCAAGATTTGAAGAACATCTAGTCTCTGATTGATAAATTAACATTTTAAAGCTATGAAATTGTAGTTCATTCGACAAAGAGTACGTTACCTTCATTCTGTTTTCCTCGATTAAATCAGATTAATACTGTTCAAGACTTAAAGATTCCAATCTAAACTGACTAGACTGCAGACTGCTAATAAACACATGTTCAAAAATGTGTTTCTTTTTATTAAAGCGTCTGACTAATGCAGCACAGTTGCCAGTTTAACAATTTAAAACATTTATTTTTCACTTGTTTTTTTCAGACTTCGTTAATTTTTCTTATTCATTACGTTTTATTCTAATTATTTTACATGATATCATTGTGTTTTTTTTACTGTTAATATTTTTCCTTTTCTTTGTTATTGCTTATTGTTAATAAAATGTTTCGTCGTCAACGCGTCACCCCATACAAATGGATAAAATTTTCGTGCTCGTCAAGCTCAGCAAGAAAAGCTTTCCTTCCCTTCGATTTTAAAGAAATTAAAGAAGGAGGCGATCCAGTTCTTTGAATTGTTCAAATAAATTATTAGCAAATCGGACCATGTAAATTCAAAGGACAAAGGAGATCCACCATTTAACTGGGCAATTAGTAAACACATCGACTAGTGCAGCCCTTCCAGTAGAAATGCTTCAAAAAGATTTTCGATTGCAGCGCCATCTACTCAACAGTCAAAAAAGCTCATTTTCAAAAGTGGCGCCACCTATTTGAAAATTAAAATAGCTCAGAATTTAACCAAACTAAACTTAAAAGATGAGTCTTGACACGAGGAACAAGAAAATCGGGTTTAAAAAATTATCCGACCAGTAGAACAGCTTTAAAACTCAATTCAAAAATTCGACGTCAGCGCCATCTATTGTCAAAATAAAAGTAGCTAAGAATTTATCCAAACTAAACTTAAAAGACATAAATTGACCAAAAGACTTTGAACTAAACCCGATTTTGATCTCATCGTGCTCAGCGTGAAACGCTGATCAAGAATATATCCTCGATTGCCTGTTTCTGAGCATTTTTAGTAAGTCTGGAAAGCAGCGCCACCAAGTGGCAAGTGTTGGAACTAAACCCGATTTTGATCTCATCGTGCTCAGCGTGAAACGCTGATCAAGAATATATCCTCGATTGCCTGTTTCTGAGCATTTTTAGTAAGTCTGGAAAGCAGCGCCACCAAGTGGCAAGTGTTGGAACTAAACCCGATTTTGATCTCATCGTGCTCAGCGTGAAACGCTGATCAAGAATATATCCTCGATTGCCTGTTTCTGAGCATTTTTAGTAAGTCTGGAAAGCAGCGCCACCAAGTGGCAAGTGTTGGAACTAAACCCGATTTTGATCTCATCGTGCTCAGCGTGAAACGCTGATCAAGAATATATCCTCGATTGCCTGTTTCTGAGCATTTTTAGTAAGTCTGGAAAGCAGCGCCACCAAGTGGCAAGTGTTGGAACTAAACCCGATTTTGATCTCATCGTGCTTGCAGCGCCACCAAGTGGCAAGTGTTGGAACTAAACCCGATTTTGATCTCATCGTGCTCAGCGTGAAACGCTGATCAAGAATATATCCTCGATTGCCTGTTTCTGAGCATTTTTAGTAAGTCTGGAAAGCAGCGCCACCAAGTGGCAAGTGTTGGAACTAAACCCGATTTTGATCTCATCGTGCTCAGCGTGAAACGCTGATCAAGAATATATCCTCGATTGCCTGTTTCTGAGCATTTTTAGTAAGTCTGGAAAGCAGCGCCACCAAGTGGCAAGTGTTGGAACTAAACCCGATTTTGATCAAATCGTTCTCAGCGTGAAACGCTGATCAAGAATATATCCTCGATTGCCTGTTTCTGAGCATTTTTAGTAAGTCTGGAAAGCAGCGCCACCAAGTGGCAAGTGTTGGAACTAAACCCGATTTTGATCTCATCGTGCTCAGCGTGAAACGCTGATCAAGAATATATCCTCGATTGCCTGTTTCTGAGCATTTTTAGTAAGTCTGGAAAGCAGCGCCACCAAGTGGCAAGTGTTGGAACTAAACCCGATTTTGATCTCATCGTGCTCAGCGTGAAACGCTGATCAAGAATATATCCTCGATTGCCTGTTTCTGAGCATTTTTAGTAAGTCTGGAAAGCAGCGCCACCAAGTGGCAAGTGTTGGAACTAAACCCGATTTTGATCTCATCGTGCTCAGCGTGAAACGCTGATCAAGAATATATCCTCGATTGCCTGTTTCTGAGCATTTTTAGTAAGTCTGGAAAGCAGCGCCACCAAGTGGCAAGTGTTGGAACTAAACCCGATTTTGATCTCATCGTGCTCAGCGTGAAACGCTGATCAAGAATATATCCTCGATTGCCTGTTTCTGAGCATTTTTAGTAAGTCTGGAAAGCAGCGCCACCAAGTGGCAAGTGTTGGAACTAAACCCGATTTTGATCTCATCGTGCTCAGCGTGAAACGCTGATCAAGAATATATCCTCGATTGCCTGTTTCTGAGCATTTTTAGTAAGTCTGGAAAGCAGCGCCACCAAGTGGCAAGTGTTGGAACTAAACCCGATTTTGATCTCATCGTGCTCAGCGTGAAACGCTGATCAAGAATATATCCTCGATTGCCTGTTTCTGAGCATTTTTAGTAAGTCTGGAAAGCAGCCCCACCAAGTGGCAAGTGTTGGAACTAAACCCGATTTTGATCTCATCGTGCTCAGCGTGAAACGCTGATCAAGAATATATCCTCGATTGCCTGTTTCTGAGCATTTTTAGTAAGTCTGGAAAGCAGCGCCACCAAGTGGCAAGTGTTGGAACTAAACCCGATTTTGATCTCATCGTGCTCAGCGTGAAACGCTGATCAAGAATATATCCTCGATTGCCTGTTTCTGAGCATTTTTAGTAAGTCTGGAAAGCAGCCCCACCAAGTGGCAAGTGTTGGAACTAAACCCGATTTTGATCTCATCGTGCTCAGCGTGAAACGCTGATCAAAGCACGTGAAACGCTGATCAAGAATATATCCTCGATTGCCTGTTTCTGAGCATTTTTAGTAAGTCTGGAAAGCAGCGCCACCAAGTGGCAAGTGTTGGAACTAAACCCGATTTTGATCTCATCGTGCTCAGCGTGAAACGCTGATCAAGAATATATCCTCGATTGCCTGTTTCTGAGCATTTTTAGTAAGTCTGGAAAGCAGCGCCACCAAGTGGCAAGTGTTGGAACTAAACCCGATTTTGATCTCATCGTGCTTGCAGCGCCACCAAGTGGCAAGTGTTGGAACTAAACCCGATTTTGATCTCATCGTGCTCAGCGTGAAACGCTGATCAAGAATATATCCTCGATTGCCTGTTTCTGAGCATTTTTAGTAAGTCTGGAAAGCAGCGCCACCAAGTGGCAAGTGTTGGAACTAAACCCGATTTTGATCTCATCGTGCTCAGCTGAAACGCTGATCAAGAATATATCCTCGATTGCCTGTTTCTGAGCATTTTTAGTAAGTCTGGAAAGCAGCGCCACCAAGTGGCAAGTGTTGGAACTAAACCCGATTTTGATCTCATCGTGCTCAGCGTGAAACGCTGATCAAGAATATATCCTCGATTGCCTGTTTCTGAGCATTTTTAGTAAGTCTGGAAAGCAGCGCCACCAAGTGGCAAGTGTTGGAACTAAACCCGATTTTGATCTCATCGTGCTTGCAGCGCCACCAAGTGGCAAGTGTTGGAACTAAACCCGATTTTGATCTCATCGTGCTCAGCGTGAAACGCTGATCAAGAATATATCCTCGATTGCCTGTTTCTGAGCATTTTTAGTAAGTCTGGAAAGCAGCGCCACCAAGTGGCAAGTGTTGGAACTAAACCCGATTTTGATCTCATCGTGCTCAGCTGAAACGCTGATCAAGAATATATCCTCGATTGCCTGTTTCTGAGCATTTTTAGTAAGTCTGGAAAGCAGCGCCACCAAGTGGCAAGTGTTGGAACTAAACCCGATTTTGATCTCATCGTGCTCAGCGTGAAACGCTGATCAAGAATATATCCTCGATTGCCTGTTTCTGAGCATTTTTAGTAAGTCTGGAAAGCAGCGCCACCAAGTGGCAAGTGTTGGAACTAAACCCGATTTTGATCTCATCGTGCTCAGCGTGAAACGCTGATCAAGAATATATCCTCGATTGCCTGTTTCTGAGCATTTTTAGTAAGTCTGGAAAGCAGCGCCACCAAGTGGCAAGTGTTGGAACTAAACCCGATTTTGATCTCATCGTGCTCAGCGTGAAACGCTGATCAAGAATATATCCTCGATTGCCTGTTTCTGAGCATTTTTAGTAAGTCTGGAAAGCAGCGCCACCAAGTGGCAAGTGTTGGAACTAAACCCGATTTTGATCTCATCGTGCTCAGCGTGAAACGCTGATCAAGAATATATCCTCGATTGCCTGTTTCTGAGCATTTTTAGTAAGTCTGGAAAGCAGCCCCACCAAGTGGCAAGTGTTGGAACTAAACCCGATTTTGATCTCATCGTGCTCAGCGTGAAACGCTGATCAAGAATATATCCTCGATTGCCTGTTTCTGAGCATTTTTAGTAAGTCTGGAAAGCAGCGCCACCAAGTGGCAAGTGTTGGAACTAAACCCGATTTTGATCTCATCGTGCTCAGCGTGAAACGCTGATCAAGAATATATCCTCGATTGCCTGTTTCTGAGCATTTTTAGTAAGTCTGGAAAGCAGCCCCACCAAGTGGCAAGTGTTGGAACTAAACCCGATTTTGATCTCATCGTGCTCAGCGTGAAACGCTGATCAAAGCACGTGAAACGCTGATCAAGAATATATCCTCGATTGCCTGTTTCTGAGCATTTTTAGTAAGTCTGGAAAGCAGCGCCACCAAGTGGCAAGTGTTGGAACTAAACCCGATTTTGATCTCATCGTGCTCAGCGTGAAACGCTGATCAAGAATATATCCTCGATTGCCTGTTTCTGAGCATTTTTAGTAAGTCTGGAAAGCAGCGCCACCAAGTGGCAAGTGTTGGAACTAAACCCGATTTTGATCTCATCGTGCTTGCAGCGCCACCAAGTGGCAAGTGTTGGAACTAAACCCGATTTTGATCTCATCGTGCTCAGCGTGAAACGCTGATCAAGAATATATCCTCGATTGCCTGTTTCTGAGCATTTTTAGTAAGTCTGGAAAGCAGCGCCACCAAGTGGCAAGTGTTGGAACTAAACCCGATTTTGATCTCATCGTGCTCAGCGTGAAACGCTGATCAAGAATATATCCTCGATTGCCTGTTTCTGAGCATTTTTAGTAAGTCTGGAAAGCAGCGCCACCAAGTGGCAAGTGTTGGAACTAAACCCGATTTTGATCAAATCGTTCTCAGCGTGAAACGCTGATCAAGAATATATCCTCGATTGCCTGTTTCTGAGCATTTTTAGTAAGTCTGGAAAGCAGCGCCACCAAGTGGCAAGTGTTGGAACTAAACCCGATTTTGATCTCATCGTGCTCAGCGTGAAACGCTGATCAAGAATATATCCTCGATTGCCTGTTTCTGAGCATTTTTAGTAAGTCTGGAAAGCAGCGCCACCAAGTGGCAAGTGTTGGAACTAAACCCGATTTTGATCTCATCGTGCTCAGCGTGAAACGCTGATCAAGAATATATCCTCGATTGCCTGTTTCTGAGCATTTTTAGTAAGTCTGGAAAGCAGCCC